>NW_024044894.1:191905-391080 GCF_015852505.1 Tachyglossus aculeatus
CCCCCTTCTACCTCCCGGCCCTCTTCCCCGTCTGGCTCCCTGCCTTGGTCCCCCTCAAAGTCCTGGCCCGGGCCGGCCTCTGCCTCTATGACCTGGTCTCTGGGCCCTGGTTCCCCTCGGCTTCTCAGCCATAGTCCCACTGTCTCCAGGCCCAGGTACCCCTCTGACTGCCGGCCCTGGTCGCACCGCCTATCAGCCCTGGTCCCCCTCTTTCTCCCGGTCCTGGCCGCGCTCTGCCTCCCTGAACTTGTCACACCAGGGCTTCTCTGCCCTGGTCCCCCTTTGCCTCCCGGCCCTGGTTCCCCTCTGCCTCCCGGCCCTGGTCCCCCGTCTACCGGCCCGGGTACCCCTCTGCCTCCTGGCCCTGATCCCCCGCTGTCTCCAGACCCTCAAGGCCTCTCAGCTCCAGTCCCCCTCTGCCTCCGGCCAAGGGGCCACACCGCCTCCTGGAAGAAATCCCCTTCAGCTTCCACGCCCTGGCCCCCACCTACCAGCCCGGGTACCCCTTGGCCTCCCGGCTCTGGTCCCCCTGTATCCCTTCCTAGGAACCCCTCTGTCCCCTGGCCCTGGTCCCCCTCTCTCCCGGCCCAAGTCCCCCTCTGCCTCCTGGCCCTGGTCCCCGCCTGCCTCGGTCCACCACTGACTCCCAGCCCTGGTCGCCTTCTACCTCCAAGCCTTGGGTCTCTCTCCGTCCCGGCCCTGGGTCCTCTCTACCTCCCAGGCCGGGTCCCGCTGTCTCCTGGCCCAGGTAACCCTCTACTTCTTGGCCCTTCTCCCCCCTGCCTTCCCGCCCTTGTCCCCCTCTGCCTCCCTGCCCTGCTCCCCAGCCTGCCTCTTGGCCTTTGTCCCCCTCTGCCCTTTGGCCCTGGCATCCCTGTCTCCCAGCCTAGATACCCATCTGCTTCCTGGCACTGGTCCCCCTCTGCCTCTAGGCCCCGGTCCCCTTCTGCCTCCCGGACCTCGCCCCTTTATGTGTCCAGGCCTTGGTCTCCATTTAAGTCAGGGGTTCGAATCCCTCTCCACCGCTTGTCACCTGTGTGACCTTGGGCAAGTCACTTCACTTCTCTGGGCCTCAACATGTCGACGACTGAACTCCTTGTCTTCCCTCCCAAACCTTGCCCTCTCCCTGACTTTCCCATCTCTGTTGACGGCACTACCATCCTTCCCGTCTCACAAGCCCGCAACCTTGGTGTCATCCTCGACTCCGCTCTCTCATTCACCCCTCACATCCAAGCCGTCACCAAAACCTGCCGGTCTCAGCTCCACAACATTGCCAAGATCCGCCCTTTCCTCTCCATCCATACCGCTACCCTGCTCGTTCAAGCTCTCATCCTATCCCGCCTGGACTACTGCATCAGCCTTCTCTCTGATCTCCCATCCTCGTGTCTCTCTCCACTTCAATCCATACTTCATGCTGCTGCCCGGATTATCTTTGTCCAGAAACGCTCTGGGCATATTACTCCCCTCCTCGATAATCTCCAGTGGCTACCCATCAATCTGCGCATCAGGCAGAAACTGCTCACACTGGGCTTCAAGGCTCTCCATCACCTCGCCCCCTCCTACCTCACCTCCCTTCTCTCTTTCTACAGCCCAGCCCGCACCCTCCGCTCCTCCGCCGCTAATCTCCTCACCGTACCTCGTTCTCGCCTGTCCCGCCATCGACCCCCGGCCCACGGGGGTCATCCCCCGGGCCTGGAATGCCCTCCCTCTAGCCCATCCGCCAAGCTAGCTCTCTTCCTCCCTTCAAAGCCCTGCTGAGAGCTCACCTCCTCCAGGAGGCCTTCCCAGACTGAGCCCCTTCCTTCCTCTCCCCCTCGTCCCCCTCTCCATCCCCCCATCTTACCTCCTTCCCTTCTCCACAGCACCTGTATATATGTATATATGTTTGTACATATTTATTACTCTGTTCATTTATTTATTTATTTATTTTACTTGTACATATCTATTCTATTTATTTTATTTTGTTAGTATGTTTGGTTTATTTTCTCTGTCTCCCCCTTTTAGACTGTGAGCCCAATGTTGGGTAGGGACTGTCTCTACACGTTGCCAATTTGTACTTCCCAAGCGCTTAGTACAGTGCTCTGCACATAGTAAGCGCTCAATAAACAGGATTGATTGATTGGGCCTCAGTTACCTCCTCTGTAAAATGGGGATTAAGACCGTGAGCCCCACGTGGGACAACCTGATCACCTTGTAAATTCCCCAGCGCTTAGTACAGTGCTTTACACATAGTAAACGCTTAATGAATGCCATCATTATTCTTCTTATTACAACTTGGCAACCTAGTAATCTTCGTACGTAGTGAGCGCGGGCGCGGTCCGACTGCGCATGCGCCGCTTGCCCCCACTTTTCCCCCACCCGCCCGGGCTCCGACTGCGCATGCGTTCCGCTCCCCGGGGGGCGGGGGGGCTTCCTTCTCCCCGGGCCCGGGCTCCGACGGCGCATGCGCCGAGCTCTCCCGGGCGGGCCCCCTTTCCCTTCCCGCCCGGGTTCTGACCGCGCATGCGCGACGCTCTCCGGGGCGGGGGTCCCTTCTTCGCGGGCCCAAGGCTCCGATCGCGCATGCGCCGCGCTCTCCGGGGCGGCTGCCCTCCCTCCCCTCAGCGAGGCTCCGAATGCGCATGCGCCTCGCCTCTCCTCCCCGCCCGGTTCCGCACGCGCATGCGCACACCTCAGTCCATTCTACCCCCCCCCCCCACCCGGGCTTCGACTGCGCATGCGTCGCGCTCTCTAGGGCTGAAGATGTAGCTTTAGGGACTATATCGTTCATTCATTCCATCGTATTTTTTTCTTGAGCGCTTACAGTGTGTAGAGCACTGTGCTAAGCGCTTGGGAATGGGATAGTATGTCGTATATTTCAGCATGCCGTAGTAGAGTATAGAGAAGCAGTGTGGTTCAGTGGCAAGAGCCCGGGCTTTGGAGTCAGAGGTCAGGCGTTCAAATCCCGAGTCCACCACTTGTCAGCTGTGTGACCTTGGGCCAGTCACTTCACTTCTCTGGGCCTCAGTTCCATCTGTAAAATGGGGATGAAGACTGTGAGCCCCGCGGGGGCCAACCTGATCACCTTGTAACCCCCCACCGCTTAGAACAGTGCTTTGAACATAGTAAGCGCTTAATAAATGCCACTATTATCATTATTATTATGATTACCTCCAGGCCCTGGTCCTTCCCTGCGTCCTGGACTTGGGTTCCCTCAACCTCCCGACACTGGTCCCCCTGTCTTCCGGCCCAGCTACCCCTTTGCCTCTCGGTCCAGGTCCCCCTATTCCCCTGACCCTAGTCCCCATTTCCCGGCCCAGGTACTCCTCTGCTTCCCTGCCCTGGTCCCCCTATCACGGAGCCCAGATACCCCTCTGCCATCCAGCCCTGGGACCCCTCTGCCTCCCTACCCGGGGTCCCCCTGTCTCCTGGACCTGGTGTCCCTCTGCTTCCCAGCCTTGGTACTGCCGTCGGCCTCCAGGCCCTGGTCCCCCACTGCCTCCCTGTCCTGATCCCCCACCGCCTCTGGGCCTTAGTCCCCCTCTGCCTCCCGGCCCAGGTACCCCTCTGCTTCCCGGCCTTGGTCCCCGTCTGGCTCCCTGCCTTGGTCCCCCTCAAAGTCCTGGACCAGGCCGGCCACTACCTCTATCACCTGGTCTCTGGGCCCTGGTTCCCCTCGGCTTCTCAGCCATAGTCCCACTGTCTCCAGGCCCAGGTACCCCTCTGACTGCCGGCCCTGGTCTTACTGCCTATCAGCCCTGGTCCCCCTCTTTCTCCCGGTCCTGGCCGCGCTCTGCCTCCCTGAACTTGTCACACCGCTTCTCGGCCCTGGTCCCCATTTGCCTCCCGGCCCTGGTCCCCCGTCTACCGGCCCGGGTGCCCCTCTGCCTCCTGGCCCTTATCCCCCGCTGCCTCCAGGCCCTCGGCCCCCTCTGCCTCCCTGCCCTGGTCCCCAAGGCTTCTCAGCTCTAGTCCCCCTCTGCCTCTGGCCAAGGGGCCACACCGCCTCCTGGAAGAAATCCCCTTCAGCTTCCACGCCCTGGCCCCCACCTACCAGCCCGGGTACCCCTTGGCCTCCCGGCTCTGGTCCCCCTGTATCCCTTCCCAGGAACCCCTCTTTCCCCGGCCCTGGTCCCCCTCTCTCTCGGCCCAAGTACCCCTCTGCTTCCTGGCCCTGGTCGCCGCCTGCCACGGTCCACCACTGACCCCCAGCCCTGGTCGCCTTCTACCTCCAAGCCTTGGGTCTCTCCCCGTCCCGGCCCTGGGTCCTCTCTACCTCCCAGCCCGGGTCCCCCTGTCTCCTGGCCCAGGTAACCCTCTACGTCTTGGCCCTTATCCCCCCTGCCTTCCCGCCCTTGTCCGCCTCTGCCTCCCTGCCCTGGTCCCCCGCCTGCCTCTTGGGCTTTGTCCCCCTCTGCCCTTTCGGCCCTGGTATCCCTGTCTCCCAGCCTAGGTACCCATCTGCTTCCTGGCACTGGTCCCCTTCTGCCTCCCGGACTTCGCCCCTTTATGTGTCCAGGCCCTGGTCTCCTTTTACGTCAGGGGTTCGAATCCCTCTCCACCGCTTGTCACTTGTGTGACCTTGGGCAAGTCACTTCACTTCTCTGGGCTTCAGTTACCTCCTCTGTAAAATGGGGATTAAGACTGTGAGCCCCACGTGGGACAACCTGATCACATTGTAAATTCCCCAGCGCTTAGTACCGTGCTTTACACATAGTAAACGCTTAATAAATGCCATCATTATTCTTATTATTACAACTCGGCATCATAGTAAGCTTCGTACATAGTGAGCGCGGGCGTGGTCCGACTGCGCATGCGCCGCTTGCCCCCACTTTTCCCCCACCGGCCCGGGCTCAGACTGCGTATGCGTTACGCTCTCCGAGGGGGAGCTCCCTTATCACCGGGCCCGTGCTCCGAAGGCGCATGCGCCGCGCTCTCCCTGGCGGGCCCCCTCTCCCTTCCCGCCCGGGCTCTGACAGCGCATGCGCGACGCTCTCCAGGGCTGAGGTCCCTTCTCCGAGGGCCCGGGCTCCGACCGCGCTTGCGCAGCGCTCTCCGGGGCGGCTGCCCCCCCGCCCCCCTCGGCGAGGCTCCGAATGCGCATGCGACTCGCTTTCCCTCCACGCCCGGCTCCGCACGCGCATGCGCAGAGGTCCCTCTCTTCTCTCCCCCCCCCACCTGGGCTTCGACTGCGCATGCGTCGCGCTATCTAGGGCTGCAGACGAGCCTTTGGGGACTATATCGTTCATTCATTCAATCGTATTTTTTTCTTGAGCGCTTACGGTGTGTAGAGCACTGTGCTAAGCGCTTGGGAATGGGATAGTATGTCGTATATTACAGTATGATAGAGTAGGGTATAGAGAAGCAGTGTGGTTCAGTGGCAAGAGCCCAGGGCTTTGGAGTCAGAGGTCAGGTGCTCAAATCCCGAGTCCACCGCCTGTCAGCTGTGTGACCCTGGGCCAGTCACTTCACTTCTCTGGGCCTCAGTTCCATCTGTAAAATGGGGATGAAGACTGTGTGCCCCGCGGTGGTCAACCTGATCAACTTGTAACCGCCCTGCGCTTAGAACAGTGCTTTGCACATAGTAAACGCTTAATAAATGCCATTATAATTATAATTATTATTATTATTATTATTATTATTATTATTATTATTATTACCTCCAGGCCCTGGTCCTTCCCTGCGTCCTGGACCTGGGTTCCCTCAACCTCCCGGCATTGGTCCCCCTGTCTTCCGGCCCAGGTACCACTTTGCCTCTCGGTCCAGGTCCCCCAATTCCCCTGGCCCTGGTCCCCATTTCCCATAGCAAGTACTCCTCTGCTTCCCTGCCCTGGTCCCCCTGTCACGCAGCCCAGATCCCCCTCTGCGATACAGCCCTGGGACCCCCCTGTCTCCCGGCCCGGGTACCCCTGTCTCCTGTCACAGGTCCCCCTGTCTCCTGGACCTGGTGCCCCTCTGCTTCCCTGCCTTGGTACTGCCGTCTGCCTCCAGGCCCTGGTCATCCTCTTCTTCCCTGTCCTGATCCCCCACCACCTCTCGGCCTAAGTCCCCCTCTTCCTCCCGGCCCAGGTACCCCTTTACCTCCCGGCCCTGGTCCCCGTCTGGCTCCCTGCCTTTGTCCCCCTCAAAGTCCTGGCCCAGGCCGGCCTCTGCCTCTGTGGCCTGGTCACGCCCCGTCTCTCATCCCTGGTTCCGCTCGGCTTCTCAGCCATAGTCGCACTGTCTCCAGGCCCAGGTACCCCTCTGACTGCCGGCCCTGGACGCACTGTCTACCAGTCCTGGTCCCCCTCTTCTATCTCACTGAATTTGGGGGTGAATGGATGACCTGCCAGGGAGTCCTCGGTTGGGCGAGCTAGCAAGCTACCAGGGAAACTAGTTACCCCGCCCAAGAAAAAGCACCGGGCTAATGGGGGGAATGAGAAGAGCAGCGAGGGGCGTCCCCTGTTTCCCGACCTTTCGTGCTGCAGGGGTTACCCGACCCCAGCATCTCCCCAAGCACCAGTAGCTTGGGGAGAAAGGGAGGAGCTTTTTGTGCGTCCCCTAGCGAACTTCAGGAAAATCTCTGACCTCAGACGATCCCCAAGCAGCGGTTGATTTGGAGGGTTCGGGAGAGCTGAGTGGGCCCTCTGCTAACCGAGTCTAAGAGTTGCGGGGAATGCCCTGTCTCAGCCAACCCCCGCACTACACCAATTTGCGGGCGAAGGGAGTAACCGAGAGGGCGTCATCTTCTCGACGGTTCCGCGAGCTGCAGAGAAATCCCTTGCCCCAAACAATCCGCGCCCCGTCTGAATGGGGGCTGGTTCGGGAGGTGATTCAAGGGCGCCGTTTTTTGACCGAGCCCAGGATCTTCAGGAGAACCCCGGACCCCAGGAAATCCCCTAGCACCAGTTGATTCGGGGGGGAAAGGGAGGAGGTGCGAGGCGCCCTCTGCTGGCCCACAGAGAGCACTGCAAGTCGGGCAACGTCCCCAGCCTGTCCCCGCCCTGCACTCCATGGCGTGTGGGCCGTGAAGAGCCGCGACTTCGCCCTCTGCTGGCCGAGCCCAGGAGCTGCAGGAATGTCCCCGGCTGCAGACGTTCCCCAGGCTCCGCTCATTTAAGGAGAGGGGGGGGAATCGTTAAGAGCTGCGAGGGTGTCCTCTGCCGGCCGAGCTTGCGAGCTGCAGGAGAATCCCCGACCCCATCCACTTCCCAAGCACCAGTTGATTGGGTGGACCGGGAGGAGCTGCGAGGGGCGCCCCTCCTGGCCGACCTCGCGAGCTTTAGGAGAAAACCTGACCTCAGAGAATCCCTATGCAGGAGATTTGGAGGGCGGCAGTAGCTGAAAGGTCGTCTTCAGCTGATCGAGTCCGAGAGCTGCAGGGGAATCCAAGGCCCCAGCCAAATCCTGCACTGCAATGGTTTGGGGGGCGACCGGAGAAAATGCGAGGGCGCCATCTGCTGTCCGGCCCCGTGAGCTTAGGAAAATCCCCAGTCCCCAGAAATATGTGCCCCACTGAATTTGGGGGTGAAGGGAAGACCCTCCAGAGAGACCTCTGCTGGTCGAGTTAGCGAGCTGTCGGTGAATCCCGGACCCCAGCCAAACCAAAAGCACCGGGCTATTGGGGGAAATGGAGGAGCAGCGAGGGCGCCCCCTGCTGGCCGACCTCTCTTGCTGCAGGGGCTTCCCCGACCTCAGCCACTCCCCAAGCACCAGTAGCTTGGGGTGAAAGGGAGGACCATTTTGTCCTTCCCCTACTGGCCGACCTCGTGCACTTCAGGATAATCTCTGACCTCAGCCGATCCCCAAGCACCGGTTGATTTGGAGGGTTCGGGAGAAGCTGAGAGGGGCGCTTCTCTGCTGACCGAGTCTTAGAGTTGCAGGTTATACCTTGTCCCAGCCAATCCCCGCCCTACACTAATTGGCGCGCAAAGAGATTAACAGAGAGGGCGCCATCTGCTGGACGGGTCCGCGAGCTGCAGAGATATCCCTTGCCCCAAACAATCTGCGCCCCGTCTGAATGGGGGTGGTCCGGGAGGTAATCCAAGGGCGCCGCTTTTTGATCGAGTCCAGGAGCTTCAGGAGAATCCCGTACCCCAGGACATCTCCAAGCACCAGTTGATTGGGGGGGGGGGGGAAAGGGAGGAGATGCTAGGCGCCCTCTGCTGGCCCACAAAGCGTACTGTAAGTCGGGCCAAGTCCCTAGCCTATCCCCACCATGCACTGAATGGCTTGTGGGCCGTGAAGAGCTGCGACGGCGCCCTCTCCTGGCCGAGCCCAGGAGCTGCAGGAATGTCCCCGGCTGCAGCCGTTCCCGCAGGCTCCGCTCATTAAAGGAGAGGGAGGTAATCGGGAAGAGCTACGAGGTCGTCCTCTGCCGGCCGAGCTTGCGAGCTGCAGGAGAATCCCCGACCCCATCTACTTCCCAAGCACCAGTTGATGGGGTGGGCCGGGAGGAGCTTCGAGGGCGGCCCTCCTGACCGACCTCGCGAGGTTCAGGAGAAAACCTGACCTCAGAGAATCCCCAAGCAGGTGATTTGGAGGGACGGGAGTAGCTGAGAGGTCGTCTTCGGCTGATCGAGTCTGAGAGCTGCAGGGGAATCCAAGGCCCCAGCAAATCCCTGCACTCAAATGATTTGGGGGCGACGGGAGAAACTGCGAGGTCGCCATCTGCTGTCCGGAGCCGCGAGTTCAGGGAAATCCCTTGTGCCAACCAATATGCGCCCCACTGAATTTGGGGGTGAAGGGAAAACCTGCCAGGGAGTCCTCTGCTGGCCGAGTTAGCGAGCTGCCGGTGAATCCCGGACCCCAGCCCACCCGAAGGCACCGGGCTACGGGGGGGAAATGGAGTAGCAGCGACGGCGCAGCCTGCTGGCCGACCTCTCGTGCTGCAGGGGCTTCCCCGGCCCCAACCACTCCCCAAGCACCAGTAGCTTTAGGAGAGAGGGAGGAGGGATTTGTGCGTCCCCTGATGGCCGAACTCTCTAGCTTCAGGAAAGAGCCGATCCCCAAGCTCCGGTTCATTTGGAGTGCTCGGGAGAAGCAGAGAGGGCGCCCTCTGCTGACCGAGTTAAAGAGTTGCAGGGGAATACCCTGTCCCAGCCATTCCCCACACTATACCAATTTGCTGGCGAAGGGAGTAACAGAGAGGGCGCCATCTGCTGGCCGGGTCAGCGAGCTGCAGAGGAATCCCTTGCCCCAAACAATCAGCGCACCGTCTTCATGTGGGGTGGACCGGGATGTGATTCAGGGGCGCCGTTGGTTGACCGAGCCCAGGAGCTGCTGGACGGTCCCCGGCTCCAGCAGATCCCTACGCGCCACTCAGTTAAGGAGACGATGGAAACGTTATAAACTGCGAGGGCGTCCTCTGCTGGCCGAAGTTCGCTAGCTGCAGGAGAATCCCGGACCCCAGGAAATCCCCAAGAACCAGTTGATGGGCGGGAAAGTGAGGAGCTGCGAGGGCGCCCCCTGCTGGCCCACACAGAGCACTGCAGGTGGCCCACGGCTCCAGAAAATCTCCGCAATCCACTGAATGGCAGGTGACCGTGAAGAGCTGCGAGAGCTCCCTCTGCTGGCCGAGGACAGGAGCTGCAGGAATGTCCCCGGCTCCAGCCGTTCCCCAGGCTCCACTCATTTAAGGAGAGGGGGGGTAATGGCGAAGAGCTGCGAGGGTGTCCTCTGCTGGCCGAGCTCGCGAGCTGCAGGAGAATCCCCGACCCCAACCACTTCCCAAGCACCAGTTGATTGGGTGGGCCGGGAGGAGCTTCGAGGGCGGCCCTCCTGACCACCCTCGCGAGTTTCAGGAGAAAACCCGACCTCAGAGAATCCCCCAGCACCAGGTATTTTGGAGGGCAGGAGTAGCTGAGGGGTCGTCTTCATCTGATCGAGTCCGAGAGTTGCAGGGGAATCCAAGGCCCCAGCCAATTCCTGCACTCCAGTGACTTGGGGGCGACGGGAGAAACTGCGAGGGCGCCATCTGCTGTCCGGGCCCGTGAGCTGCAGGAAAATCCCTTGCCCCAAGAAATATGCGCCCAGCTAAATTTGGGGGTGAAGGGAAGACCCGCCAGAGCGACCTCTGCTGGTCGAGTTACCGAGCTGTTGGTGAGTCCAGGACCCCAGTCAACCCAAAAGCACCGGGCTATTGGGGAGAAATGGAGGAGCAGCGAGGGCGCCCCCTGCTGGCCGACCTCTCGTGCTGCAGGGTCTTCCCCGACCTCAGCCACTCCCCAAGCACCAGTAGCTTGGGGTGAAATGGAGGACCTCTTTTGCTTCCCCTGCTGACCGACCTCGCGAACTTCAGGAAAATCTCTGACCTCAGCCGATCCCCATGCACCGATTGATTTGGAGGGTTCGGGAGAAGCTGAGAGGGCGCTTCTCTGCTGACCGAGTCTAAGATTTGCAGGGCACTACCCTGTCCCAGCCAATCCCCACACTAAACGAATTTGGGGGCGAAGGGAGTAACAACAGAGAGGGCGCCATCTGCTGGCCGGGTCCGCGAGCTGCAGAGAAATACCTTGCCCCAAATATTCCGGGCCCCGTATAAATCGGGGATGGTCCGGGAGGAGATACAAGGGCGCCGTTTTTTGACCGAGCCCAGGAGTTTCGGGAGAATCCCGGACCCCAGGATATCCCCAAGCACCAGTTGATTGGTGGGGGGAGGGGGGGGGGTGGGAAGGGAGGAGATGCGAGTTGCCTTCTGCTGGTCAACACAGAGTACTGCAATTCGGGCCACGTCCCCAGCCTATCCCCGCCCTGCACTGAATGGCGTGTGGGCCGTGAAAGAGCTGTGACGGCGCCCTCTGCTGGCCGAGCCCAGGAGCTGCAGGAATGTCCCAGGCTGCAGCAGTTCCCCAGGCTCCGCTCATTGAAGGAGAGGGGGGAGAATCGGGAAGAGCTGCGAGGGCGTCCTCTGCAGGCCGAGCTCGCGAGGTGCTGGAGAATACCCGACCCCATCCACTTCCCAAGCACCAGTTGATTAGGTGGGCCGGCAGAAGATTCGAGGGCGCCCCTCCTGGCCGACCTCGCGAGCTTCAGGAGAAAACCTGACCTCAGAGAATCCCCAAGCAGGTGATGTGGAGGGCGGGAGTAGCTGAGAGGTCGTCTTCAGCTGATCGATTCCGAGAGCTGAAGGGGAATCCGAGGCCCCAGCCAATGCCTGCACTCCAATGATTTGGGGGTGACGGGAGAAACTGCGAAGGCGCCATCTGCTGTCCGGCCCGCGAGTTCAGGGAAATCCCTTGTCCCAAGAAATATGCGCCTCACGGAATTTGGGGTTGAAGAGAAGACCTGACAGGGAGTCTTTTGCTGGCCAAGCTAGCGAGCTGCCGGTGAATCCTGGACCCCAGCCAACCCAAAGGCACAGGGCTATTGGGGGGAAATGGAGGATCAGCGACGTCGACTCCTTCTGGCCGACCTCTCGTGCTGCAGGGGCTTCCCCGACCCCAACAACTCTCCAAGCACCAGTAGCTTGGTGAGAAAGGGAGGAGCTTTTTGTGCATTCCCTGCAGAACGACCTCGCGAACTTCTTTGGCTCTAGGTCCAGGTCCCCCTATTCCCCTGGCCCTGGTCCCCATTTCCCGGCCCAGGTACTCCTCGGCTTTCCTGCCCTGGTCCCCCTGTCACCGAGCCCAGATACCCCTCTGCCATCCAGCCCTGGGACCCCTCTGTCTCCCTGCCCGGGTCCCCCTGTCTCCCGGCCCGGGTAACTCTGTCTCCTGGACCTGGTGCACGCCTGCTTCCCTGCCATGGTACTGCCGTCTGCCTCCAGGCCCTGGTCCCCCACTGCCTCCCTGTCCTGATCCCCCACCGCCACTCGCCCTTAGTCTCCCTCTGCATCCCGGCCCAGGTAACCCTCTACCTCCCGGCCCAGGTTCCCGTCTGGCTCCCTGCCTTGGTCCCCCTCAAAGTCCTGGCCCAGGCCGGCCTCTGCCTCTATGACCTGGTCTCTGGGCCCCTGGTACCCCTCGGCTTCTCAGCCATAGTCCCAGCTGTCACCCGGCCCAGGTACCCCTCTGACTGCCGGCCCTGGTCGCACTGCCTGCCAGCCCTGGTCCCCCTCTTTCTCCCGGGCCTGGGAGCGCTCTGCCTCCCTGAACTTGTCACACCGCTTCTCGGCCCTGGTCCCCCTTTGCCTCCCGGCCCTGGTTCCCCTCTGACTCCCTGCCCTGGTCCCCCGTCTACCGGCCAGCGTACCCCTCTAGCTCCTGGCCCTGATCCCCCGCTGCCTCCAGGCCCTCGGCCCCCTCCGCCTCCCTGCCCTCGTCCCCAAGGCCTCTCAGGTCTTGTCATCCTCTGCCTCCGGCCAAGGTTACCACACCGCCTCCTGGAAGAAATCCCCTTCAGCTTCCATGCCCTGGCCCCCACCTACCAGCCCTAGGTACCCCTTGGCCTCCCGGCTCTGGTCCCCCTGTATCCCTTCCCAGGATCCCCTCTGTCCCCTAGCCCTGGTCCCCCTCGGCCTCCTGACCCTGGTCCCCGTCTCTCCCGGCCCAAGTACCCGTCTGCCTCCTGGCCCTGGTCCCCGCCTGCCACGGTCCACCACTGACCCCCAGCCCTGGTCGCCTTCTACCTCCAAGCCGTGGGTCTCTCTCCATCCCGGCCCTGGGTCCTCTCTACCTCCCAGCCCGGGTCCCCCTGTCTCCTGGCCCAGGTAACCCTCTACTTCTTGGCCCTTATCCCCCCTGCCTTCCCACCCCTGTCCCCCTCTGCCTCCCTGTCCTGGTCCCCAGCCTGCCTCTTGGCCTTTGTCCCCCTCTGCCCTTTGGCCCTGGTATCCCTGTCTCCCAGCCTAGGTACCCATCTGCTTCCTGGCACTGGTCCCCTTCTGCCTCCCGGACTTCGCCCCTTTATGTGTCCAGGCCCTGGTCTCCTTTTACGTCAGGGGTTCGAATCCCTCTCCGCCGCTTGTCACTTGTGTGACCTTGGGCAAGTCACTTCACTTCTCTGGGCCTCAGTTACCTCCTCTGTAAAATGGGGATTAAAACCGTGAGCCCCACGGGGGACAACCTGATCACCTTGTAAATTCCCCAGCGCTTAGTACCGTGCTTTACACATAGTAAACGCTTAATAAATGCCATCATTATTCTTATTATTACACTTGGCAACATAGTAAGCTTCGTACATAGCGAGCGCGGGCGCGGTCCGACTGCGCATGCGCCGCTTGCCCCCACTTTTCCCCCACCGGCCCGGGCTCCGACTGCGCATGCGTCACGCTCTCCAAGGGGGCGCTCCCTTCTCCCCGGGCCCGGGCTCCGACGGCGCATGCGCCGCGCTCTCCCTGGCGGGCCCCCTCTCCCTTCCCGCCCGGGCTCTGACCGCGCATGCGCTACGCTCTCCAGGGCGGGGGGACGTTTCTCCCCGGGCCCGGGCTCCGACGGCGCATGCGCCGCGCTCTCAGGGGCGGCTGCCCCCCCTCCCCTCGGCGACGCTCCGTACGCGCATGCGCCTCGCTTCTCCTCTCCGCCCGGCTCCGCACGCGCATGCGCAGTGCTCCCTCCCTACTGCCCCCCCCCACCCGGGTCTTCGACTGCGCATGCGTCGTGCTCTCTAGGGCTGAATAATGATAATAATAATGATAATTGGCGTTTGTTAAGCGCTTACTATGTGCAAAGCACTGTTCTAAGCGCTGGGGAGGATACAGGGTGATCAGGTTGTCCCATGTGGGGCTCACAGTCTTAATGCCCATTTTACAGACGTGGTAACTGAGGCCCAGAGAAGTGAAGTGTCTTGCCCAAGATCACACAGCAGACATGTGTTGGAGTCAGGATTCGAAGCCATGACCTATCTTTGGGGACTATATCGTTCATTCATTCAATCGTATTTTTTTCTTGAGCGCTTACAGTGTGTAGCGCACTGTGCTAAGCGCTTGGGAATGGGATAGTATGTGGTATATTACAGCATGGCGTAGTAGAGTATAGAGAAGCAGTGTGGTTCAGTGGCAAGAGCCCGGGCTTTGGAGTCAGAGGTCAGGCGTTCAAATCCCGAGTCCACCGCTTGTCAGCTGTGTGACCTTGGGCCAGTCACTTCACTTCTCTGGGCCTCAGTTCCATCTGTAAAATGGGGATGAAGACTGTGAGCCCCGCCGGGGCCAACCTGATCACCTTGTAACCCCCCAGCGCTTAGAACACTGCTTTCCACATAGTAAGCGCTTAATAAATGCCATTATTATCACTATTATTATGATATTTATCATTCTTATTACCTCCAAGCCCTGGTCCTTCCCTGCGTCCTGGACTTGGTTCCCTCAACCTCCCGACACTGGTCCCCCTGTCTTCCGGCCCAGCTACCACTTTGCCTCTCGGTCCAGGTCCCCCTATTCCCCTGACCCTGGTCCCCATTTCCCAGCCCAGGTACTCCTCTGCTTCCCTGCCCTGGTCCCCCTGTCACCGAGCCCAGATACCCCTCTGCCCTCCATCCCTGGGACCCCTCTGCCTCCCTGCCCGGGTCCCCCTGTCTCCCGGCCCGGGTCCCCCTGTCTCCTGGACCTGGTGCCCCTCTGCTTCCCTGCCTTGGTACTGCCGTCGGCCTCCAGGCCCTGGTCCCCCACTGCCTCCCTGCCCTGATCCCCCACCGCCTCTGGGCCTTAGTCCCCCTCTGCCTCCCGGCCCAGGTACCCCTCTACCTCCCGGCCCTGGTCCCCGTCTGGCTCCCTGCCTTGGTCCCCCTCAAAGTCCTGGCCCAGGCCGGCCTCTGCCTCTATGACCTGGTCTCTGGGCCCTGGTTCCCCTCGGCTTCTCAGCCATAGTCCCACTGTCTCCCGGACCAGGTACCCCTCTGACTGCCGGCCCTGGTCGCACTGCCTCTCAGCCCTGGTCCCCCTCTTTCTCCCGGTCCTGGCCGCGCTCTGCCTCCCTGAACTTGTCACACCGCTTCTCGGCCCTGGTGCCCCTTTGCCTCCCGGCCCTGGTTCCCTCTGCCTCCCGGCCCAGGTCCCCCGTCTACCGGCCCGGGTACCCCTCTGCCTCCTGGCCCTGATCCCCCATTGCCTCCAGGCTCTCGGCCCCCTCTGCCTCCCTGCTCAGGTCCCCAAGGCCTTTCAGCTGTAGTCCCCCTCTGCCTCCGGCCAAGGTACCACACCGCCTCCTGGAAGAAATCCCTTTAAGCTTCCATGCCCTGGCCCCCAGCTACCAGCCCGGGTACCCCTTGTCCTCCCGGCTCTCGTCCCCCTGTATCCCTTCCCAGGAAACCCTCGGTACCCTGGCCCTGGTCCCATTCTCTCCCGGCCCAAGTAGCCCTCTGCCTCCTGGCCCTGGTCCCCGCCAACCACGGTCCACCACTGACCCCAGCCCTGGTCGCCTTCTACCTCCAAGCCTTGGGTATCTCTCCGTCCCGGCCCTGGGTCCTCTCTACCTCCCAGCCCGGGTCCCCCTGTCTCCTGGCCCAGGTAACCCTCTACTTCTTGGCCCTTCTCCCCCCTGCCTTCCCGCCCTTGTCCGCCTCTGCCTCCCTGCCCTGGTCCCCAGCCTGCATCTTGGCCTTTGTCCCCCTCTGCCCTTTGGCCCTGGTATCCCTGTCTCCCAGCCTAGGTACCCATCTGCCTCCTGGCACTGGTCCCCTTCTGCCTCACGGACTTCGCCCCTTTATGTGTCCAGGCCCTCGTCTCCTTTTACGTCAGGGGTTCGAATCCCTCTCCATCGCTTGTCACTGGTGTGACCTTGGGCAAGTCACTTCACTTCTCTGGGCCTCAGTTACCCCCTCTGTAAAATGGGGATTAAGACCGTGAGCCCCACGGGGGACAACCTGATCACCTTGTAAATTCCCCAGCGCTTATTACACTGCTTTACACATAGCAAACGCTTAATAAATGCCATCATTATTCTTATTATTACAACTTGGCAACAGAGTAAGCTTCGTATATAGTGAGCGCCGGGGCGGGTCCGACTGCGCATGCGCCGCTTGCCCCCACTTGTCCCCCCCACCGGCCCGGGCTCCGACTGCGCATGCGTTACGCTCTCCAAGGGGGAGCTCCCTAATCCCGGGGCACGGGCTCCGACGGCGCATGCGCCGCGCTCTCCCTGGCGGGCCCCCTATCCCTTCCGCCCGGGATCTGACCGCGCATGCGTGACGCTCTCCAGGGCTGAGGTCCCTTCGCCGAGGGCCCGGGCCCCGACCGCGCATGCGCAGCTGTCTCCGGGGCGGCTGCCCCCCTCCCCTCGGCGAGGCTCCCAATGCGCATGCGCCTCGCTTGTCCTCCAGGCCCGGCTCCGCACGCGCATGCGCAGAGCTCCCTCCCTTCTCCCCCCCCCCACCCGGGCTTCGACTGCGCATGCGTCGCGCTCTCTGGGGCTGAAGATGTGCCTTTGGGGACTATATCGTTCATTCATGCAATCGTATTTTTTTCTTGAGCGCTTACAGTGTGTAGAGCACTGTGCTAAGCGCTTGGGAATGGGATAGTATAGTCGTATATTACAGTATGGTAGAGTAGGGTATAGAGAAGCAGTGTGGTTCAGTGGCAAGAGCCCGGGCTTTGGAGTCAGAGGTCAGGCGTTCAAATCCCGACTCCACCCGTTGTCAGCTGTGTGACCTTGGGAAAGTCACTGCACTTCTCTGGGCCTCATTTCCATCTGTAAAATGGGGATGAAGACTGTGAGTCCCACGGGTGGCCAACCTGATCACCTTGTAACCCCCCAGCGCTTAGAACAGTGCTTTGCACATAGTAAGCACTTAATAAATGCTATTATTATTATTATTACTATTATTATTATTATTATTTATTATTTTTATTTTTATCATTATTATTACCTCCAGGCCCTGGTCCATCCCTGCGTCCTGGACTTGGGTTCCCTCAACCTCCCGGCACTGGTCCCCCTGTCTTCCGGCCCAGGTACCACTTTGCCTCTCGGTCCCCCTATTCCCCTGGCCCTGGTCCCCATTTTCCATACCAGGTACTCCTCTGATACCCTGCCCTGGTCCCCCTGTCACCCAGCCCAGATCCCCCTCTGCCATCCAGCCCTGGGACCACTCTGCCTTCCTACCCGGGTCGGGTCCCCCTGTCTCCTGGACCTGGTGCCCCTCTGCTTCCCTGCCTTGGTACTGCGGGGGGATGACGTGGGCCGGGGATCGATGGCGGGACAGGCGAGAGCGAGGTACAGTGAGGAGATTAGTGGTGGAGGAGCGGAGGGTGCGGGCTGGGCAGTAGAAGGAGAGAAGGGAGGTGAGGTAGGAGGGGGCGAGGTGATGGACAGCCTTGAAGTCCAGGGTGAGGAGTTTCTGCCTGATGCGCAGATTGATCGGTAGCCATTGGAGGTTTTTGAGGAGGGGGAGTAATATGTCCAGAGCGTTTCTGGACAAAGATAATCCGGGCAGCAGCATGAAGTATGGATTGAAGTGGAGAGAGACACGAGGATGGGAGATCAGAGAGAAGGCTAGTGCAGTAGTCCAGACGGGATAGGATGAGAGCTTGAATGAGCAGAGTAGCAGTTTGGATGGAGAGGAAAGGGCGGATCTTGGCAATGTTGCGGAGCTGAGACCGGCAGGTTTTGGTGACGGCTTGGATGTGAGGGGTGAATGAGAGAGCGGAGTCGAGGATGACACGTCGGCCTCCAGGCCCTGGTCCCCCACTGCCTCCCTGTCCTGATCCCCCACCGCCTCTGGGCCTTAGTCCCCCTCTGCCTCCCGGCCCTGGTCCCCGTCTGGCTCCCTGCCTTGGTCCCCCTCAACGTCCTGGCAAAGGCCGGCCTCTGCCTCTATGGCCTGGTCTCTGGACCCTGGTTCCCCTCGGCTTCTCAGCCATAGTCCCACTGTCTCCAGGCCCAGGTACCCCTCTGACTGCCGGCCCTGGTCGCACTGCCTATCAGCCCTGGTCCCCCTCTTGCTCCCGGTCCTGGCCGCGCTCTGCCTCCCTGAACTTTTCATACCGCTTCTCGGCGCTGGTTCCCCTCTGCCTCCCGGCCCTGGTCCCCCGTCTACCGGCTCGGGTACCCCTCTGCCTCCTGGCCCTTATCCCCCGCTGCCTCCATGCCCTCGGCCCCCTCTGCCTCCCTGCCCTGGTCCCCAAGGCCTCTCAGCTCTAGTCCCCCTCTGCCTCCGGCCAAGGGGCCACACCGCCTCCTGGAAGAAATCCCCTTCAGCTTCCACGCCCTGGCCCCCACCTCCCAGCCCGGGTACCCCTTGGCCTCCCGGCTCTGGTGCCCCTGTATCCCTTCCCAGGAAGCCCTCGGTACCCTGGCCCTGGTCCCCCTCTCTCACGGCCCAAGTCCCCCTCTGCCTCCTGGCCCTGGTCCCCGCCAGCCACGGTCCACCACTGACCCCAGCCCTGGTCGCCTTCTACCTCCAAGCCTTGGGTCTCTCTCCGTCCCGGCCCGGGGTCCTCTCTACTTCCCAGGCCCGGGTCCCCCTGTCTCCTGGCCCAGGTAACCCTCTACTTCTTGGCCCTTCTCCCCCCTGCCTTCCTGCCCTTGTCCCCCTCTGCCTCCCTGCCCTGGTCCCCAGCCTGCATCTTGGCCTTTGTCCCGCTCTGCCCTTGGGCCCTGGTATCCCTGTCTCCCAGCCTAGGTACCCATCTGCTTCCTGGCACTGGTCCCCTTCTGCCTCACGGACTTCGCCCCTTTATGTGTCCAGGCCCTCGGTCTCCTTTTACGTCAGGGGTTCGAATCCCTCTCCACCGCTTGTCACTTGTGTGACCTTGGGCAAGTCACTTCACTTCTCTGGGCCTCAGTTACCCCCTCTGTAAAATGGGGATTAAGACCGTGAGCCCCACGTGGGACAACCTGATCACCTTGTCAATTCCCCAGCGCTTAGTACAGTGCTTTACTCATAGCAAATGCTTAATAAATGCCATCATTATTCTTATTATTACAACTTGGCAACATAGTAAGCTTCCTATATAGTGAGCGCGGGCGCGGTCCGACTGCGCATGCGCCGCTTGCCCCCACTTTTCCCCCACCGGCCCGGGCTCCGACTGCGCATGCGTTACGCTCTCCAAGGGGGAGATCCCTTATCCCCGGGCCCGGCCTCCGACGGCGCATGCGCCGCGCTCTCCCTGGTGGGCCCCCTCTCCCTTCCCGCCCGGGCTCTGACCGCGCATGCGCGACGCTCTCCACGGGCTGAGGTCCCTTCTCCGAGGGCCCAGGCTCCGACCGCGCATGCGTAGCGCTCTCCGGGGCGGCTGCCCCCCTCCCTTCGGCGAGGCTCCGAATGCGCATGCGCCTCGCTTTTCCTCCACGCCCTGCTCCGCACGCGCATGCGCAGAGCTCCCTCCCTCCTCCACCCCCCTTACCCGGGCTTCGACTGCGCATGCGTCGCGCTCTCTAGGGCTGAAGATGTACCTTTGGGGACTATATCGTTCATTCATTCAATCGTATTTTTTTCTTGAGCGCTTACAGTGTGTAGAGCACGGTGCTAAGCGCTTGGGAATGGGATAGTATGTCGTATATTACAGTATGTTATAGTAGGGTATAGAGAAGCAGTGTGGTTCAGTGGCTAGAGTCCGGGCTTTGAAGTCAGAGGTCAGGCGTTCAAATCCCGAGTCCAGCGCTTATCAGCTGTGTGACCTTGGGCCAGTCACTTCACTTCTCTGGGCCTCAGTTCCATCTGTAAAATGGGGATGAAAACTGTGAGCCCCGCGGGGGCCAACCTGATCAACTTGTAACGGCCCAGCGTTCAGAACAGTGCTTTGTACACAGTAAGGGCTTAATAAATGCCATTATTGGTATTATTATTATTACCTCCAGGCCCTGGTCCTACCCTGCGTCCTGGACCTGGGTTCCCTCAACGTCCCGACACTGGTCCCCCTGTCTTCGGGCCCAGCTACCACTTTGCCTCTCGGTCCAGGTCCCCCTATTCCCCTGTCCCTGGTCCCCATTTCCCGGCCCAGGTACTCCTCTGCTTCCCTGCCCTGGTCCCCCTGTCACCGAGCCCAGATACCCCTCTGCCATCCAGCCCTGGGACCCCTCTGCCTCCCGGCCCGGGTCCCCCTGTCTCCTGGACCTGGTGCCCCTCTGCTTCCCTGCCTTGGTACTGCCGTCGGCCTCCAGGCCCTGGTCCCCCACTGCCTCCCTGTCCTGATCCCCCACCGCCTCTGGGCCTTAGTCCCCCTCTGCCTCCCGGCCCAGGTACCCCTCTACCTCCCGGCCCTGGTCCCCCAGTATCCCGCCCAGATCCCTCTCTGCCTCCCGGGCCTCCTCCCCCCCTGTGCATCGGCCCAGGTACCCTCTGCCTCTTGACCCTGATTCCCCTATGCCTCCCAGCCCAGGTAAACCTCCTTCTTCCAGTCCTGGTCCCCTTCTGCACCCCTGCCCTGGTCCCCAAAGCATCTCAGCCCAGGTGTCCCTCTGCCTCCCGGCCAAGATCCCCAACTGCCTCTTCTACCAGGTCCCCTTCAGGCTATCAGACGGCGACTCCGTCTCCCAGCCCAGGTACCCCTCTGCCACCCTGCCCTGGTCCCCCTCTGCCTCCCAGTTCTAATCCTCTTCTGTCTCCTGGCCCTGGTCCCGAGCGCCACTCAACCCTTGTCCCCACCTGCCTCCCGGCCCCAGGTACCCCTCTGCCTCCTGGCCCTGGTCCCCTTCTACCTCCCAACCCAGGTACCCATCTGCCTCCTGGCACTAGTCCCCCTCTGCTTCCCTGCCCTGGTCCCACTCTGCTGCTTGGGCCTGGTGCCCCTGTCTCCCGGACCAGGTACCCCTCTGCCTCCTGGCCCTGGTCCCCTCTGCTTCCCCACCCTCGTCGCCCTCTGCTTCCCGGCCCTGGTCTTCCTCTACCTCCAGGTCCTGGTCCCTCACTTCTTTCTGGACCTGGGTCCCCTCAACCAACCGGACCTTGTCCCCCCAATCTCCTCTTCCTGGTACCCCTCGACCTCCTTGGCCTGGTCCCGCTTCCCAGTCCAGGTACCCCTCTGCCTCCCGGCCATAGTCCACCTCTGCCTCCTGCCCCTGGTCCCCCTCGGCCTCCTTGTCCTGGTCTCTCCCGCCTCTCGGCCCTGGTCCCTCTCTGCCTCCAGATCCTAGGATATCTCTCCTTCCCGGCCCTGGGTCCCCTCGGCCTATCTGTCTTGGTCCCCGTTTACTGGCCCAGATACCACTCTGCTTCCCTACCTGGTCCCTGCTGCCTCCTGGCCCTGGTCCCCTTCTACCTCCCAACCCTGGTACCCATCTGCCTCCTGGGACTAGTCCCCCTCTGCTTCCCTGCCTTTGTCCCACTCTGCTGCTTCGGCCTGGTGCCCGGTCTCCCAGAACAGGTACCTCTCTGCCTCCTGGCCCAGGTCCCCCTATGCTTCCCCACCCTCGTCGCCATCTGCTTCCCGGCCCTGGTCTTCCTCTACCTCCAGATCCTGGTCCCTCACTACTTTCCGGACCTGGGTCCCGTCTACCAACCGGCCCTGGTCCCCCCAATCTCCTCTTCCTGGTACCCCTCGGCCTCCATGGCCTGGTCCCGCTTCCCAGTCCAGGTACCCCTCTGCCTCCCGGTTATAGTCCACCTTTGCCTCCTGGCCCTGGTCCCCCTCGGACTCCCTGTCCTGGTCTCTCCCGCCTCTCGGCCCTGGTCCCTCTCTGCCTCCAGACCCTAGGATTTCTCTCCTTCCCGGCCCTGGGTCCACTCTGCCTATCTGTCCTGGTCCCGGTTTACTGGCGCAGATACCCCTCTGCTTCCCTACCTGGTCCCCGCTGCCTCCCAGTCCTGGTCCCTCTCTGCCTTCCGGCCCAGGTACGCCTCTGACCCCTGGCCCTGGTCTCCCTCTGCCTCCTGGCCCTGGTTCCCCTTCTCTCGGCACAGTTAGCCCTCTGCCTCCCGGCCTTGATCCCCCTGTCTGCCGGCCTAGGTACCACTCTGCCTCCGGGCCCTGGTCCCACTTGTCCTAACCGTCTTGGTCCCCATCTGCCTCCTGGCCCTGGTCCCCCTCTGCCATTCAGCCCTGGTCCCCCTGTCTCCTGGTTCAGGTACCCTGAACCCCTGGCTCCCTTCTGCCTCCCGGCCCTTGCCCCCCGTCGCCTCTCGGCTCTCGTCCCTGTGGGTCTGGCCCAGGGACACCTCCGCCTCCCTGTCCTGATCCCCCTGCCTCTTGGTCCAGGAATCCCTCTGCCTACCTGCCCTGTTCGCCATCTGCCTCCCAAGCCTGGTCCCCCTCGGCCTTCCAGCCCAGGTTCCCCTGTCTCCCGGCACAGGAAGCCCTCAGCCTTCTGGCCGTTGTCCCCTCTTCCTACCTGCCCTGGTCCCACTATGTCTCCAGTCCCGGGTCCCCCTCTTCCTCCAGGCCTTGGTCGCCCTCTCCGTCCCAGCCCTGGGTCCGATATACCACCCGGCCCTGCTGCCCGCCTCCTGGACCTGGTACTCCTTTGCCTCTAGGCCCTGGTCCCCCAGTCTCCCGGGCCAGGCTCCCTTCTGCCTCCCGGTCCTTGCCCCCCGGCGCCTCTCGGCTCTGGTCCCCCTGGGTCTTCCCCAGGGACCCCTCTGCCTCCCTGTCCTGATCCTCCTGCCTCTTGGTCCAGGTAGCCCTCTGCCTCCCGGCCCTGCTCGCCCTCCCTCCAGGCCCAGGTACCCCTCTGCCTCCCGACCGTGGTCCCGCACTGCCTCCAAGCCCTGGTCTCCCGTCTCCCTGCTCAGATAAGCCTCTGCCTCCTGGCCCTGGTCCCCCTCTGCCTCTAGGCCGGGGTCCCCCTGTCTCCAGGCCCAGGCTCCCTTCTGCTTCCCGGTCCCTGCCCACCATCACCACTCAGCCCTGGTCCCCCTCTGCCTCTTGGCTCTGGTCCCCTTCTGTCTGCCCCAGGGACCCCTCTGCCTCCCTGCCCTGGTCCCCCTGTCTCCTAGTCCAGGTACCCCTCTGCCTACCTGCCTTGGTCCCCATCGGCCTCCCAGCACTGGTCCTCGACTGCCTCCCAGCCCGGGTCTCCGAACTCCCGGCCCAGGTACCCCTGTGCCTCTTGACCCTGGTTCCCCTCTGCCTACCTGCTCTGGTCCCCATCTACTTACAGGCCCTGGTGCTCCTCAGTTTCCCAACCCTGGTACCCGGCTGCCTCCTTGTCCTTGTCGCCCCAGTTTCTCGACCCTGGTCCCACTTTGCCTCACGGCCCAGGTCCCCTCTGCCTCCTGGCCCTGGTCCCCCTCTGTCTCCCTTGATCCCCATCTGGCTCCCAGCCCTTGTTTCTCTGTGCCTCCTAGCCCTGGACTCCCTCAACCTCCATGCCGTGGTCCCTCTCTCAATCCTGGCCCCGGGTCACGCCTACCTCCGGTCCCTGGTCCCTCTGTTTCCTGGTCCAGGTACTCTTCTGCCTCCTAATCCTGGTCCCTCACCGCCTCCAGGCTCTGGTCTCCCTCGGCCTCCATGACCTGGTCCCCCTCCGCCTCCCTGCCCTTGTGGCCGCTGCTTCTCCGTCCTGGTCCCCCTTTGCCTCCCGTCTCAGGTACCCCTCTGCTTCCTGGCCCAGGTCACCCTCTGCCTCCCGTCCCTGGTCCCACTGTGAAGCCCGGACTTAGTTTCTGTCTATCCCCAGGCCCTTGGGTCTCTCTCCATCCCGGCCCTTGGTCCCCTCTACCTCCTGGCCCAGGTCCACCTGTCTCCCGCCCTGGCAACTCAATACCCCCCGACCCTGGTCCCACTCTGCCTCCCTTACCTGGTACCGCCCTGCTTCTCGGCCCTGGTTCCCCTTCGCCTCCCAGACCAGGTCCCCCTGTCTCCTGGCCCAGATACCCCTCTGCCTTCTGGCCCTGATCCCCCTCTGCCTACCTGTCCGGGTGCCACTAGGCCTCCAGGCCCTGGTCCCCCTCTGCCTCTGGGCCCTGGGCACCCTCACTTCTAAGTCCTGGTCCCTCTCTACCTCCAGGTCCAGGTACGCCACAGCCTCCCGGTCCTGGCAGGATATCTGCCTCCCTGCCCTGATTCCCCATCTCCTGGCCCAGCTAACCCTCTGACCTCCAGCCTTGATCTCCCTGCATCCCGGTCCAGGTACCCTTCTGCCTTCTGGCCCTGGTCCCCCTCTGAATACCTGCCCTGGAACCACTTTGCCTCCAGGCCCTGGTCCCCCTCTGCCTCCCGGCCAAGGTACCCTACTGCCTCCCGGCCCGGATGCCCCTCTGTCTCCCAACCACGGTCCCCCTTGCCTCCCATCCTTGTTCCCCCTCGGCCTCCTGGCCCTCGTCCCCTTCTGCCTCTCTACCCTGGTCCCTCCCAATTTTCAGCCCCGGTCCCACTTTGCCTCCCGGCCCCGGTATCCCTCTGTCTTCTGGCCCTGGTCCCACTCTGACCAGCTGCCCTGGTCCCCCTCTGCCTCCTGGGCCTGATCTCCTTCTACCTCCAGCAACTTGGGTCTCTCTCCGTCCCGGCCCTGAGTACCCTCTAGCTCCTGGCCCTAGTCCCCCCGTCTCCTTGCCCAGGTACTATTCTGCCTCCTGGCCTTGGTCCCCATATGCCTCTCCGCCCTGGTCCCCCAGGCCTCTCCGCCCTGGACGCCTCTGCCTTTCAGCCCTGACCCCACTTTACTTTCTGACCCTGGTCTCACTGCCAACCTTCCATCCCTGGTCCCCTTCTCCCTCCAGCCTTAGGTCCCCTCTACCTCCCCGCCTTACTCCCCATCTTCCGCCCAGACCTGGGCCCACTCTGCCTAGCGATAGTGATGACCAGGGTCTTGCCAGCACTCGTCTCCTTGTAGCTCCCGGCCCTGGTCGCCTTCAGACCCCCGGCCCAGGTGCCACTCTGCCTCCTGGACCTAGACTCCCTCTTCCTCCAGACCCTTGGGTCTCTCTCCTTCCCGGCCCTGGGTCCCCTCCACCAACTGGCCCTGATCCCTCTGTCTCCCGACCCTGGTACCGCTCTACCTGCAGGCCCTGGTCCTCCTTTTGCCCGGTCCAGGTCTCCCCCTACCTCCCGGGCCTGGTGCCCCTGTCTCCCAGCCCAGGTACCCTTATGCCTCCTGGCCCTGGTCACACTCTGCCAGCCTGCCCTGGTGCCCCTCTGCCTCCCGGCCCAGGTACACCTCTGCCTCCCGGGCCAGGTACACCTCTGCCTCCCGGCCCTGGTCTCCCTGTGTCCCGGCCCAGGTACCCTGCTGCCTCCTGGCCCTGGTCCCACTCTGCCAGCCTGACCTGGTCGCCCTCTGTCTCCCGGCCCTGGTCCTTCTATGCCTCCAGGCCCTGGTCTCCTTCTACCTCCAGCCCCTTGGGTCTCTCTCTGTCCCGTCCCTGGGTCCCCTCTACCTCTCGGCCCTAGTCACCCGTCTCCTGCCCCAGGTATCTCTCTGCCATCATGCCCTGGTCCCTCATCTCCCGACTCAGGTAACCCTCTGCCTCCAGGCCCTGGTCCCACTCTGCCTCCCCGCCCTGGTCCCCGTCTGCCTCCCTGCCCAGGTCCCTCTGTGCCTCCCAGCCCAGGTCATTCTCTGCCTCACGGCCCTGGTCCCTCTCTGCCTCCCGGCCCTGGTTTGCTTCTAGCTCCAGACCCTTGGGTCTCTCTCCTTCCCGGCCCAGGGTCCCATCTACCAACCGGCCCTGATCCCCCTGTCTCCCGGCTAATGTATCCTTTTGCCTCCTGGCCATGGTCCCCTTCTGCCACCTGGCACTGATACCCCACTGCCTTTCATCATTGGTCCCGCCTTGCTTTCTGGCCCCGGTCCCCTTCTCCCTCTGGCCCTAGGTCCAATCTACCTCCCTGCCTTGATCCCCATCTTCTGTCCGGATCTGGCCGCCCTCTGACTACCGGCATTGGTGCCCCGGTCACTCCCAGCCCTCGCCGCCTCGTAACCCTGGACCCTGGTCCCCCTGTTTTTCCCGGCACTGATCCCCTTGTACCTGCCAGCCCTGGTCTCCCTCTTCCTCCAGACCCTGGCCCATCTCTCGGTCCCGGCCCTGGATTCCCTCTACCTACCGGCCTAGGTACCCCTGTCTACGGGCCCAGGTACCCCTCTGCCTCCCGACACTGGTCCCCCTCTGCTGCCAGGCCCTGGTCACCCTCTGCTTCCCGGCCCTAGTCCCTTTGATCCTCCGGGCCCATGTCTCCGTCTCCCTCCAGGTCACTGGGTCTCTCTCCGTCCTGGCCATGTGTCCTCTCTACAGACGGGACGTGGTCCCCCTGTTCGCACTCTACTTCTAGGCTCTGGCCCCTCTCTCCATCATGGCCCAAGGACCCTCTACCTCCCGGCCTCGGCTCTGTCTCCCAGCCCAAGTATCCCTCTGCCTACCCGCCCTGGTCCTCGCCACTTCTCGGCTCTGGTACCCCTCTGCCTCCTGGCCCAGGGCCCCCTCTGCCTCCCTGACCTTGTCCCTCACGCTTCTCGGCCCTGGTCCCCTCTGCCTCCCAGGTCTGGTACCCCTCTGCCAGCCTGCCTTGGTCCACCCGTGTCTCTCGTCCCCGGTCCCGCTCTGCCTTTTAGCCCTAGTACCCCTTTACCTCCGAGAAGCAAGGGGAACAAGGGTAGGGAAGCAGCGGTGCCGCCCTCCCTGCGGGCCCAGGTCCCCGTTTCCTGGCCCTGGTCCCCCTCTGCCTCGTGGCCCTGGTTCCCTCAGCCTGCCGGCTCTGGTCCCCCTCAGCCTCCAGGCCCTACTCCCCGTGCCTTCGGGCCCAGGTACCACTATGCCTCCCGGCCCTGGTTCCCCTGTCTCCCGGAACAGGTACCCTTCTACCACCCGGCCCTGGTACCCCTGTCTACTGGCTCTGGTTCCCCTCTGCCTCCCGGCCCTGGTTCCCCTCTGCCTCCCGGCCCTGGTCCCCCTCTGCCTTCTTGCCCTGGTCCACCGTCTCCTGGCGCAGGTACCCCTCTGTCTCCTAGCCCTGTCCATCCCTGCCTCCAGGCCCTTGTCTCCCCCGCCTTCTCAGTCCTGGTCTCTCCACTGCCACCCGGCCCTGGTCCCCCTCTGCCTGCCAGCACTCGTCTCCCTCTACCTCCAGGCCCTGGCCGCTCTCTCCAGCCTGCCTGGGTCCCCTCTTCCTCGTGTCCTAGGTCCCCCGGCTTCCCGGACCTGGTCCACCGGTCTTCCAAATCAGGTACCCCTCTGCCTCCCAGACCGGGTCCCCCCTGTCTTCCGGGATGGGTACTCCTCAGCCTCGTGGCCCTGGTCACCCTCTGCTTCCCCACACTGATCCCACGCTACCTCCCTGCCCTGGTTCCCCTCTGCCTCCCTGCCCTTGTCCCCCTGACCCCCGGCCCATGAACCCCTCTGCTTCCTGGCTCTGGTCACCCTCTGCCGCCCCACACTGGTCACCCTCTGCCTCACGACCCTGGTTCCCCTGTGCCTTCCGTCCCGGGTCTGCTTCTAACTTCAGGCCCTTGGGTCTCTCTCCCTCCACCCTGGGTCTCCTCTACCTCCCGGCCCTGGTCCCCGTCTCCTGGCCCAGGTACCCTTCTGCCTCCTGGCCCTGGCCCCCTTCTGCTGCCAACCCCTGGTTCCCCCCTGCCTACTGGCCCTGGTCCCTCTGCTACTACCGGCTCTGGTCTCCTTCTACCTCCAGGCCCTTGGGTCTCTCTCCGTCCCGCCCGGCCCTGGTCCCCTCTACCTCCCGGCCTTGGTCCCCCAGTCTCCCACCCAGGTCCCTCTCTGCCTCCCCGGCCTCGTCCCCTCCCGTTCATCGGCTTAGGTACCCTCTGCCTCTTGACCCTGATTCCCCTCTGCCTCCCAGCCCAGGTAACCCTCTGCCTTCCAGTCCTGGTCCCCCTCTGCCCCCCTGCCCTGGTCCCCAAGGCCTCTCAGCCCTGGTCTCCCTCTGCCTCCCGGCCAAGATCCCCAACTGCCTCTTCTACCAGGTCCCCTTCAGGCTATCAGACCGGGACTCCGTCTCCCAGCCCAGGTACCCCTCTGCCACCCTGCCCTGGTCCCCCTCTGCCTCCCAGTTCTAGTCCACTTCTGTCTCCCTGCCCTGGTCCCGAGCGCCACTCAGCCCTTGTCCCCATCTGCCTCCCGGCTCAGGTACCCCTCTGCCTCCTGGCCCTGGTCCCCTTCTACCTCCCAGCCCATGTACCCATCTGCCTACTGGCACTAGTCCCCCTCTGCTTCCCTGCCCTGGTCCCACTCTGCTGGTTGGGCCATGGGCCTCTGTCTCCCGGACCAAGTACCCCTCTGCCTCCTGGCCCTGATCACTCTTGGCTTCCCCACCCTCGTCGCCCTCTGCTTCCTGTCCCTGGTCTTCCTCTACCTCCAGGTCCTGTTCCCTCTCTTCTTTCCGGCCCTGGGTCCCCTCTACCAACCGGCCCTGGTCCCCCTATCTCCTGGTCCTGGTACCCCTCGACCTCCTGCGCTTGGACCCGCTTCCCAGTCCAGGTACCTCTCTGCCTCCCGGCCATGGTCCACCACTTCCTCCTGGCCCTGGTCCCCCTCGGTCTCCCTGGCCTGGTCTCTCCCGCCTCTCGGACCTGGTCCCTCTCTACATCCAGACCCTTGGATTTCTCTCCTTCCCGGCCCGGGGTCCCCTCTGCCTATCTGTCCTGGTCCCCGTTTACTGGCCCAGATACCCCTCTGCTTCCCTACCTGGTCCCCGCTGCCTCCCAGCCCTGGTCCCTCTCTGTCTGCCCGCCCAGGTACGCCTCTGACCCCTGGCCCTGGTCACCCTCTGCCTCCTGGCCCTGGTTCCCCTTCTCTCGGCCCAGTTAACCATCTGCCTCCCGGCCCTGATCCCCCCGTCTGCCGGCCTAGGTACCACTCTGCCTCCGGGCCCTGGTCCCCCTCGGCCTAAGCGTCCTGGTCCCCATCTGCCTCCTGGCCCTGGTCCCCCTCTGCCATTCAGCACTGGTCCCCCTGTCTCCTGATCCATGTACCCCTCTGCCTTCCAGCCCAGGTTCCCCTGTCTCCCGGCCCAGACACTCCTATGCCTTCTGGCCCTGGTCCCCCTCTTCCTACCTGCCCTGGTCCCACTATACCTCCAGGCCCGGGTCCCCTTCTGCCTCCAGGCCTGGCGTGCCCTCTCCGTCCCAGCCCTGGGTCCGATATACCAACCGACCCTGCTGCCCGCATCCAGGACCTGGTCCCCCTCTGCCTCTAGGCCGTGGTCCCCCAGTCTCCCGGCCCAGGCTCCCTTCTGCCTCCCGGTCCATGTCCCCCGTCGCCTCTCGGCTCTGGTCCCTCTGGGTCTGGCCCAGGGACACCTCTGCCTCCCTTTCCTCATCCCCCTGCCTCTTGGTCCAGGTATCCCTCTGCCTCCCTGCCCTGCTCCCCCTGCCTCCTGGCCCAGGTACCCCTCTGCCTCCCGGCCGTGGTCCCGCATTGCCACCCAGCCCTGGGCCCCGTCTCCCGGCTCAGATAACCCTCTGCCTCTTGGCCCTGGTGCCCCTCTGCCTGCCTGCCCTGGTCGCCATCTGCCTCCCAGCCCTGGTCCCCCTCTGCCTCCCGACCCTGGTCCCCCATCTCCCGGCCCAGGTACCCCTCTGCCTCCTGGCCCAGGTTCCCCTCTTCCTACCTGCTCTGGTCCCACTATGCCTTCAAGCCCGGGTCCCCCTATTCCTCCAGGCCTGGGTCCCCCTCTCCGTCCCAGGGCTGAGTCCGATATAGAACGCGACCATGCTGCCCGTCTCCTGACCCTGATCCCCCTCTGCCTCTAGGCCGTGGTCCCCCTGTCTCCTGGCACAGGTACCCATCTGCCTTCCAGCCCAGGTTCTCCTGTCTCCCGGCCCAGGAACCGCTCTGCCTTCGGGCCATGGTCCCCCTCTTCCTACCTGCCCTGGTCCCACAATGCATCCAGGCCCGGGTCCCCCCTCTGCCTCCAGGCTTTGGCCGCCCTCTCCATCCCAGCCCTGGGTCCGATAAACCACCCGGCCCTGCTTCCCGCCTCCTGGACCTGGTCCCCCTCTGCCTCTAGGCCGGTGCCGCCCAGTCTTCCGGCCCAGGCACACTTCTGTCTCCGGGTCGTTGCCCCCCGTCGCCTCTCGGCTCGGTTCCCCCTGGGTCTGGCCCAGGGACACGTCTGCCTCCCTGTCCTGATCCCCCTGCCTCTTGGTCCAGGTATCCCTCTGCCTCAGAGCCCTGGTCCCCCGTGTCCCGGCTCAGATAACCCTCTGCCTCCTGGCCCTGGTGCCCCTCTGCCTACCTGCCCCGGTCGTCATCTGCCTCCCATCCCTGGTCCCCCTCTGCCTCCCGGCCCCGGTCCCCCATCTCCTGGCCCAGGTACCCCTCTGCCTCCTCTCCCTGGTCACCCTCTTCCTACCTGCTCTGTTCCCATTATGCCTTCAAGCCCGGGTCCCCCTCTGCCTCCTGGCCTGGGTCCCCCTCTCCGTCCCAGCGCTGGGTCCGATTACCACCCGGCCCTGCTGCCCGTCTCCTGACCCAGGCCCCCCTGCCTCTAGGCCGTGGTCCCCCTGTCTCCTGGCCCAGGCTCCCTTCTGCTTTCCGGTCCCTGCCCAGCGTCACCAATCAGCCCTGACCCCCCTCTGCCTCTCGGCTCTGGTCCCCCTGGGTCTGGCCCAGGGACACCTCTGCCTCCCTGCCCTGGTCCCCCTGTCTCCTGGTCCAGGTACCCCTCTGCCTACCTGCCTTTGTCCCCATCGGCCTCCTAGAACTGGTCCTCATCTGCCTCCCAGCCCGGGTCCCCGAACTCCCGGCCCAGGTGTCACTGTGACTCCTGGACCTGGTCCCCCTCTGCCTACCTGCCCTGTCCCCCTCTGCCTACCTGCCCTGGTCCCCATCTACTTACTGGCCCTGGTGCTCCTCAGTTTCCCAACCCTGGTACCCCTCTGCCTCCCTGCCCTTGTCGCCCCTGCTTCTCGACCCTGGCCCCACTTTGCCTAACGGCCCAGGTACCCCTCTGCCTCCTGGCCCTGGTCCCCCTCTGTCTCCTTTGATCCCCATCTGGCTCCCAGCCCTTGTTCCTCTGTGCCTTCTAGCCCTGGTCTCCCTCCACCTCCATGCCCTGGTTCCTCTCTCAATCCTGGGCCCGGGTCACGCCTACCTCCTGACCCTGGTCCCTCTGTTTCCTGGTCCAGGTACCCCTCTGCCTGCTCGTCCTGGTCCCTCTCCGCCTCCAGAATCTGGTCTCCCTCGGCCTCCCGCACCTGGTCCCCCTCAGCCTCCCTGCACTTGTTGCAGCTGTTTCTCCGTCCTGGTCCCCCTTTGCCTCCCGTCTCATATACCCCTCTGCTTCCCGGAACAGGTCACCCTCTGCCTCCCGTCCCTGGTCCCTCTGTGAAGCCAGCACTTAGTTTCTTTCTATCCCCAGGCCCTTGGGTCTCTCTCCATCCCGGCCCTTGGTCCCCTCTACCTCTTGGCCCTAGTCCACCTGTCACCCGGCCCAGGCACCTCAATACCTCCCGACCCTGGTCACCCTTTGCCTTCCCACCCTGGTCCCCCTCTGCCCTCCTTTCCTGGTACTGCCCTGCTTCTCGGCCCAGGTTCCCCTTCGCCTCCCAGACCAGGTCCCCCTGTCACCCGGCCCAGGTACAACTCTGCTTTCTGGCCCTGATCCCCCTCTGCCTTCCTGTCCTGGTGCCACGTGGCCTCCAGGCGCTGGTCCCCCTCTGCCTCTGGGCCCTGGACATGCCCACTTCTAGGTCCTGGTCCCTCTCTACCTCCCGGCCCAGGTACGCCACAGCCTCCTGGTCCTGGTATGCCTCCCTGCCCTGCTTCCCCATCTCTCGGCCCAGTTAACCCTCTGAACCCCAGCCTTGATTTCCCTGAATCCCGGCCCAGGTACCCTTCTGCCTTCTGGCTCTGGTCCTCCTCTGAATACCTGCCCTGGAAGCACTATGCCTTCAGGCGTTGGTACCCCTCTGCCTCCCGGCCAAGTTGCCCTACTGCCTCCCGGCCCGGATCCCCTTCTGTCTTCCAGCCACGGTCCCCCTTGACTCCCATCCTTGGTCCCCGCCGGCCTCCTGGCCCTGGTCCCCTTCTGCCTCTCTACCCTGGTCCCTCCCAATTTTCAGCCTCGGTCCCACTTTACCACCCGGCCCGGGTAACCCTCTGTCTTCTGGCCCTGGTCACACTCTGACCATCTGCCCTGGTCCCCCTCTGCATCCAGGGCCTGATCTCCTTCTACCTCCAACACCTTGGGTCTCTCTCCGTCGCGGCCCTGAGTACCCTCTAGCTCCTGGCCCTAGTCCCCCCGTCTCCGTGCCCAGGTACGATTCTGCCTTCTGGCCTTGGTCCCCATATGCGTCTCTGCCCTGGTCCCCCCAGCTTCTCGGCCCTGGATCCCTCTGCCTTTCAGCCCTGACCCCACTTTACATTCTGACCCTGGTCCCCCTGCCAACCTTCCATCAATGGTCCCCTTCTCCCTCCAGCCCTAGGTCCCCTCTACCTCCCCGCCTTACTACCCATCTTCCGCCCAGATCTGGTCCTTCTCTGCCTAGCGGTACTGATGACCTGGGTCTTCCCAGCCCTCGTCTCCTGGTAGCTCCCGGCCCTGGTCCCCCTCTGCCCCCCGGCCCAGGTGCCACTCTGCCTCCTGGACCTAGAATCCCTCTACCACTAGACACCTGGGTCTCTCCCCTTCCCGGCCCTGTGTCCCCTCCACCAACTGGCCCTGATCCCTCTGTCTCCCGACCCTGGTACCGCTCTACCTGCAGGCCCTGGTCCTCCTTTTGCCCGGTCCAGGTCTCCCCCTACCTCCCGGGCCTGGTGCCCCTGTCTCCCAGCCCAGGTACCCTTATGCCTCCTGGCCCTGGTCACACTCTGCCAGCCTGCCCTGTTCCCCCTCTGCCTCCCGGCCCAGGTACACCTCTGCCTCCCGGGCCAGGTACACCTCTGCCTCCCGGCCCTGGTCTCCCTGTGTCCCGGCCCAGGTACCCTGCTGCCTCCTGGCCCTGGTCCCACTCTGCCAGCCTGACCTGGTCGCCCTCTGTCTCCCGGCCCTGGTCCTTCTATGCCTCCAGGCCCTGGTCTCCTTCTACCTCCAGCCCCTTGGGTCTCTCTCTGTCCCGTCCCTGGGTCCCCTCTACCTCTCGGCCCTGGTCCCCCTTCTCCGGGCCCAGATATCTCTCTGCCATCATGCCCTGGTCCCCCATCTCCCGACCCAGGTAACCCTCTGCCTAATGGCCCTGGTCCCCCTCTGCCTCCCAGTACTGGTCCCCCTCTGCCTCCCTGCCCATGTCCCTGTGTGCCTCCCAGCCCAGGTCATTATCTCCCTCCCGGTCCTGGTCCCTCTCTGATTCCCGGCCCTGGTCTCCATCTACCTCCAGGCCCTTGGGTCTCTCTCCTTCCCGTCCCTGGGTCCCATCTACCAACCGGCCCTGATCCCCCTGTCTCCCTGCCAATGTATCCTTTTACCTCCTGGCCATGGTCCCCTTCTGCCTCCTGGCCCTGATACCCCACTGAATTTCAGCATTGGTCCCACCTTACTTTCTGGCCCCGGTCCCCTTCTCCCTCTGGCACTAGGTCCAATCTACCTCCCTTCCTTGGTCCCCATCTTCTGTCCGGACCTGGTCGCCCTCTGACTACCGGCATTGGTGCCCCGGTCACTCGGAGCCTTCGTCGCCTCGTAACACTGGGCCCTGGTCCCCCTGGTCTCCTTCTACCTCCAGCCCATTGGGTCTCTCTCTGTCACGGCCCTGGGTCCCTTCTACCTCCCGGCCCTAGTCCCTCATCTCCTGGCCCGGGAAGCCCTCTGCCATCATGCCCTGGTCCCCCCATCTCCCGACCCAGGTAAACCTCTGCCTCCTGGCCCTGGTCCCCCTCTACCTCTCCGCCCTGGTCCCCCTCTGCCTCCCTGCCCAGATCCCTCTATGCCTCCCAGCCCAAGTCATTCTCTGCCTCCCGGCCCTGGTCCCTCTCTGCCTCCCGGCCCTTTTATCCCTCTACCTGCAGGCCCTTAGGTCTCTCTCCTTCCCGACCCTGGGTCCCAACAACCAACCGGCACTGATCCCCCTGTCTCCCGGCCAATGTGTCCTTCTGCCTCCTACCCAGGGTCCCCTTCTGCCTCCTGGCCCTGATACCCCACTGCCTTTTACCATTGGTCCCACCTTACTTTCTGGCCCCGGTCCCCTTCTCCCTCTGGCCCTAGGTCCAATCTACCTCCCTGCCTTGGTCGCCATCTTCTGTCCGGACCTGGTCGCCCTCTGCATACCGGCATTGGTGCCCCGGTCACTCCCAGCCTTCGTCGCCTCGTAACCCTGGGCCCTGGTCCCCCTGTGTTTCCCGGCACTGATCCCCTTGTACCTGCCAGCCCTGGTCATCCTCTTCCTCCAGACCCTGGCCCATCTCTCTGTCCCGGCCCTGGATTCCCGCTACCTACCGGCTTAGGTACCCGGGTCTACAGGCCCAGGTACCCTTCTGCCTCCCGACATTGGTCCCCCACTGCTGCCAGGCCCTGGTCACCCTCTGCTTCCCGGCCCTGGTCGCTTTGAGCCTCCGGGCCCTGGTCTCGGTCTACCTCCAGGTCACTGGGTCTCTCTCCGTCCTGGCCATGGGTCCCCTCTACCTCCGGGCCTTGGTCCCCCTGTTCGCACTCTACTTCTAGGCCCTGGCCAATCTCTCCGGCATGGCCCAGTTACCCTCTACGTCCCGGCCTAGGTTCTGTCTCCCAGCCCAGGTACCCCTCTGCCTACCCTCCCTGGTCCCCGCCACTTCTCGGCTCCGGTACCCCACTGCCTCCCTGTCCTTGTCCCTCCGGCGTCCCGGCCCTGGTCCATTCTGCTTCCCAGCCCTGGTACCGCTCTGCCAGCCTGCCTTGCTTCACTCGTGACTCTCGTCCCCGGTCCCCCTCTGCCTTTCAGCCCTAGTTCCCCTTTACATTCGAGAAGCAAGGGCAACAAGGGTAGGGAAGCAGAGGTACCGCCCTACCTGCGGGCCCGGGTCAACATTTCCTGGCCCTGGTCCCCCTCTTCCTCCTGGCCCTGGTTCCCCTCAGCCTGCCGGCCCTGGTTCCCCCTCTACCGCCAGGCCCTGGCCCCTCTCTCCATCCTGCCTGGGTCCCCTCTTCCTCGTATCCTAGGTCCCCATGCCCCCCGGACCTGGTCCACCTATCTTCTCAATCAGGTACCCCTCTGCCTCCCATACCTGGTCCCCCCTGTCTTCCGGGCCGGGTACTCCTCTGCCTCGTGGCCCTGGTCCCCCTCTGCTTCCCCACACGGATCCCACTCTTCCTCCCTGCCCTGGTTCCCCTCTGTCTTCCTGCCCTTGTCCCCCTGTCCCCCGGCCCATGAACCCCTCTGCCTCCTGGCCCTGGTCACCCTCTGCCGCCCCGCACTGGTCACTCTCTGCCTCACGGCCCTGGTCCCTCTGTGCCTTCCGTCCCTGGTCTCCTTCTACCTTCAGGCCCTTGGGTCTCTCTCCCTCCTGGCCCTGGGTCCCCTCTACCTCCCGGCCTTGGTCCCCGTCTCCTGGCCCAGGTACCCTTCTGCCTCCTGGCCCTGGCCCCCTTCTGCTGCCAACCCCTGGTTCCCCCCTACCTACTGGCCCTGGTCCCTCTGCTACTACCGGCTCCGGTCTCCTTCTAACTCTAGGCCCTTGGGTCTCTCTCCGTGCCGGCCCTGGTCCCCTCTACCTCCCGGCCTTGGTCCCCCAGTATCCCGCCCAGATCCCTCTCTGCCTCCCGGGCCTCCTCCCCCCCTGTGCATCGGCCCAGGTACCCTCTGCCTCTTGACCCTGATTCCCCTATGCCTCCCAGCCCAGGTAAACCTCCTTCTTCCAGTCCTGGTCCCCTTCTACACCCCTGCCCTGGTCCCCAAAGCATCTCAGCCCAGGTGTCCCTCTGCCTCCCGGCCAAGATCCCCAACTGCCTCTTCTACCAGGTCCCCTTCAGGCTATCAGACGGCGACTCCGTCTCCCAGCCCAGGTACCCCTCTGCCACACTGCCCTGGCCTCCCCCTGCCTCCCAGTTCCAATCCACTTCTGTCTTCCTGCCCTGGTCCCGAGCGCCACTCAGCCCTTGTCCCCATCTGCCTCCCGCCTCAGGTACCCCTCTGCCTCCTGGCCCTGGTCCCCTTCTACCTCCCAACCCAAGTACCCATCTGCCTCCTGGCACTAGTCCGCCTCTGTTTCCCTGCCCTGGTCCCACTCTGCTGCTTGGGCCTGGTGCCCCGTCTCCCGGACCAGGTACCCCTCTGCCTCCTGCCCCTGGTCCCCATCTGCTTCCCCACCCTCGTCGCCATCTGCTTCCCGGCCCTGGTCTTCCTCTACCTCCAGTTCCTGGTCCCTCACTACTTTCTGGACCTGGGTCCACTCAACCAACCGGACCTTGTCCCCCCAATCTCCTCTTCCTGGTACCCCTCGACCTCCTTGGCCTGGTCCCGCTTCCCAGTCCAGGTACCCCTCTGCCTCCCGGCCATAGTCCACCTCTGCCTCCTGCCCCTGGTCCCCCTCGGCCTCCTTGTCCTGGTCTCTCCCGCCTCTCGGCCCTGGTCCCTCTCTGCCTCCAGATCCTAGGATATCTCTCCTTCCCGGCCCTGGGTCCCCTCGGCCTATCTGTCTTGGTCCCCGTTTACTGGCCCAGATACCACTCTGCTTCCCTACCTGGTCCCTGCTGCCTCCTGGCCCTGGTCCCCTTCTACCTCCCAACCCTGGTACCCATCTGCCTCCTGGCACTAGTCCCCCTCTGCTTCCCTGCCTTGGTCCCACTCTGCTGCTTCGGCCTGGTGCCCGGTCTCCCAGAACAGGTACCTCTCTGCCTCCTGGCCCTGGTCCCCCTATGATTCCCCACCTTCGTCGCCATTTGCTTCCCGGCCCTGGTCTTCCTCTACCTCCAGATCCTGGTCCCTCACTACTTTCCGGACCTGGGTCCCGTCTACCAACCGGCCCTGGTCCCCCCAATCTCCTCTTCCTGGTACCCCTCGGCCTCCATGGCCTGGTCCCGCTTCCCAGTCCAGGTACCCCTCTGCCTCCCGGTTATAGTCCACCTCTGCCTCCTGGCCCTGGTCCCTCTCGGCCTCCCTGTCCTGGTCTCTCCCGCCTCTCGGCCCTGGACCCTCTCTGCCTCCAGACTCTAGGATTTCTGTCTTTCCCGGGCCTGGGTCCTCTCAGCCTATCTGTCCTGGTCCCCGTTTACTGGCCCCGATACCCCTCTTCTTCCCTACCTTGTCCCCGCTGCCTCCCAGCCCAGGTCACTCTCTGCCTCCCGGCCCTGGTACACCTCGGTCCCCAGGCCCTCGTCTCCCTCTGCCTCTTGGCCCTGGTTCCCCTTCTCTTAGCACAGTTAGCCCTCTGCCTCCCGGCCATGATCCCCCTGTCTTCCGGCCTAGGTACCACTCTGCCTCCGGGCCCTGGTCCCCCTCGTCCTAACCGTCCTGGTCCCCATCTGCCTCCTGGCCCTGGTCCCCCTCTGCCATTCAGCCCTGGTTCCCCTGTCTCCTGGTTCAGGTACCCTGAACCCCTGGCTCCCTTCTGCCTCCCGGCCCTTGCCCCCCGTCGCCTCTCGGCTCTCGTCCCTGTGGGTCTGACCCAGGGACACCTCCGCCTCCCTGTCCTGATCCCCCTGCCTCTTGGTCCAGGTATCCCTCTGCCTACTTGCCCTGTTCGCCATCTGCCTCCCAACCCTGGTCCCCCTCTGCCTTCCAGCCCAGGTTCCCCTGTCTCCCGGCCCAATCAGCCCTCTGCCTTCTGGCCGTTGTCCCCCTCTTCCTACCTGCCCTGGTCCCACTATGTCTCCAGGACCGGGTCCCCCTCTGCCTCCAGGCCCTGGTCGCCCTCTCCGTCCCAGCCCTGGGTCCGATATACCACCCGGCCCTGCTGCCCGCCTCCTGGACCTGGTCCTCCTTTGCCTATAGGCCGTGGTCCCCCAGTCTCCCGGGACAGGCTCCCTTCTGCCTCCCGGTCCTTGCCCCCCGTCACCTCTCGGCTCTGGTCCCCCTGGGTCTGTCCCAGGGACACCTCTGCCTCCCTGTCCTGATCCTCCTGCCTCTTGGTCCAGGTATCCCTCTGCCTCCCGGCCCTGCTCGCCCTCCCTCCAGGCCCAGGTACCCCTCTGCCTCCCGACCGTGGTCCCGCACTGCCTCCAAGCCCTGGTCCCCCGTCTCCCTGCTCAGATAAGCCTCTGCCTCCTGGCCCTGGTCCCCCTCTGCCTCTAGGCCGGGGTCCCCCTTTCTCCAGGCCCAGGCTCCCAAGGGACACCTCTGCCTCCCTGCCCTGGTCCCCCTGCCTCCTGGTCCAGGTAACCCTCTGCCTACCTGCCCTGGTCCCCATCTGCCTCCCAGCACTGGTCCTCCTCTACCTCCCAGCCCGGGTCCCCAAACTCCCGACCCAGCTACTCCAGTGCCTCCTGGTCCTGGTCCCCCTCTGCCTACCTGCCCTGGTCCCCATCTACCTAATGGTCCTGGTGCTCCTCAGTTTCCCAACCGTGGAGCCCCTCTGCCTCCCTGCCCTTGTCGCCCCTGCTTCTCGACCCTGGTCCCACTTTGCCTCACGGCCCAGGTACCCCTCTGCCTCCTGGCCCGGGTCCCCCTCGGTCTCCCTTGATCCTCATCTGGCTCCCAGCCCTTGTTCCTCTCTGCCTCCTAGCCCTGGTCTCCCTCAACCTCCATGCCCTGCTCTCTCTCTCAATCCTGGCCCCGGGTCACGCCTATCCCCTGGCCCTGGTCCCTCTGTTTCCTGGTCCAGGTACTCCTCTGCCTCCCAGTCCTGGTCTCTCTCCGCCTCCAGGCTCTGGTCTCCCTCGGCCTCCCGGACCTGGTCCCCCTCAGCCTCCCCGCCCTTGTCGCCGCTGCTTCTCCGTCCTGGTCCCCCTTGGCTTCCCGTCTCAGGTACCCCTCTGCTTCCTGGCCCAGGTCACCCTCTGCCTCCCGTCCCTGGTCCCTCTGTGAAGCCCGAACTTAGTTTCCTTCTATCCCCAGGCCCTTTGGTCTCTCTCCATCCCGGCCCTTGGTCCCCTCTACCTCCTGGCTCTCGTCCGCCTGTCTCCCGCCCCAGGCACCTCAATACCTCGTGACCCTGAGCCCCTCTGCCTTCCTACCCTGATCCCCCTCTGCCTCCCTTCTCTGGTACCGCCCTGCTTCTCGGCCCTGGTTCCCCTTTGCCTCCCAGACCTGGTCCCCCTGTCTCCCGGCCCAGGTACCCCTCTGCCTTCTGGCCCTGATCCCCCTCTGCCTACCTGTCCTGGTGCCTCTAGTCCTCCAGGCCCTGATCCCCCTCTGCCTCTTGGCCCTGGACACCCCCACCTCTAGGTCCTGGTCCCTCTATACCTCCCGGCCCAGGTACGCCCCAGCCTCCTGGTCCTGGTCACCCTCTGCCTCCCTGCCCTGCTTCCCCAACTTTCAGCCCAGTTAACCCAATGACCCCCAGCCTGGATCTCCCAGCATCCCGATCCAGGTACCCTTCTGTCTTCTGGCCCTGGTCCCCCTCTGAATACCTACCCTGGAAACATTATGCCCCCAGGACATCCCTCTCAGCTCCTCCCGGCCCACTCCAAATAAAGTGGAGCGCGGGGTTTGGCTGGAACCGGGTTCCGTCCTGCAGAGCGCTGGGTGAGCCAGTAGAGGGCGCCCTCGCACCTCCTCCCGCTTCCCCCAATCAATTGGTACTTGGGGATTGGCTCTTGCAATGGCGAGCTCGGCCAGCAGAGGGCGCCCACGCTGTTCTTCTCGTTTCCCCCCTTATTCTTAAATGAGTGGAGCGTGTGGATCAGCTGGAGTCGGGGACACTCCTGCAGCCCCTGGTCTCAGCCAACAGTGGGCGCCCTCGCAGCTCTTCCCGTTCCCCCCAATCAATTGGTGCATGGGGATTGGCTGGGGTAGGGGATTCTCCTGCAGCTCGCGAGGTCGGCCAGCAGAGGACGTCTTCGGGGTTCTTCCCGTTTCTCCCCCTTTCTTAACTGAGTGGAGCATGGGGATCGGTTTGAGCCACGGACCATCCGTCTTTCAGCTCCTGTGCTTAGCCAGCAGAGGAAGCCCTCGCAACTCTTCCCGTTTCCGCCCATCTCCTTAAATGAGTGTAGCGTGGGGATTGGCTGGAGCCTGGAATCCCCCTCCGGCTCCTGGGCTGCCAACAGAGGGCGCCCTCGCCGCTCATCCCGGCCCACCCCACATAAAGTGGAGCGCTGGATTTTGTTGGGACCGGGTACCTTCCTGTAGGGATCTGGGTGGGCCAGCAGTGGGCGCCCTCGCCGCTCCTTCCGTTCCCCCCAATCAACAGGTGCCTGGGGAATGGATGGGGTCGGGGATTCTCCTGGAGCTCGCGAGATCGGCCAGCCGAGGACGACCTGGCAGACCTTCCCATTTCCCCCCTTATCCTTAAATGAGTGGAGCGTGGGGATGGGCTGGAGCCGGGGACCGTCCTACTGCTCTTAGGCTCGGTCAAATAAGGGCACCCTCCCAGGTCATCCCTCCACCCCCCAACATTCACCGGTCGCGGATTCGTTGGGGCCAAGCATTTACCTGCAGCACGAGGGCCCGGCCAGCAGATGGTGCCTGCCCTCTCAGCTTCTCAGCGGCCCGTCCTGCAGGTCTCTGGGTGGGCCAGCAGAGGGTGCCCTTCCAGCTCCGCCTGTTCCCCCCAATCAACTGGTGCTTGGGATTCTCTGGGGTCGGGGATTCTCCTGCCCCTTGCGAGGTCGGCCAGCAGAGGATGCCCTCGCAGCTCTTCCCATTTCAGCCCTCTCCTTATATGAGTGGAGCCTGGGGATCAGCAGGAGACGGTGACCGTCCTCAAGGTCCTGTGCTCGGCCAGCAGAGAGCGCCTTCACAGGTCCACCCCATTCAGTGGGGCGCGGATTGGTTGGGGCAAGGGAATTCCCTGCAGGTCCAGGTCCCCGCCAATAGATGGCGCCCTCGCAGCTTCTCCCGAAACTCCCAAAACATTGGATTGCGGGGATTGGATGTGGACGAGGATTCCCCTGCAGCTCTTGGACTCGATCAGCAGAGCGCCCCTCTCAGTTTCTCCCGTCCCCTCCAAATCAACTGGTGCTTATGGATTGGCTGAGGTCGGAGATTCCCCTGCAGCTCCCAAGTTCAGCCAGCAGGGCCGCCCTCGAAGCCACTCCCATTCCCGCCAATCAACTGGTGCTTGGGGAATGGCTGGAGTTGGGGACTCTCCCGCAGGTAGCGAGCTTCGCCACCGTTGAACGCCCTCGTAGCCCTTCCCATTTCCCCCCCTCCTTAAATGAGTGGAGGGATGGGATCGGCTGGATCCAAAGACTGTCCTGCAGCAACTGGGCTCGGCCAACAGAGGGCACCTACCAGATCCTCCTGTCCCACTCCCCATTCAGTGGAGCGCGGTGATTGCCTGGGGTCTGGGCCCGTCTTTAAGGGCTCCGGATGGGGCAGCAGAGGGCGCCCTCGCAGCTTCTCCCGTTCCCCCCAGTCAACTGCTGCTTGGGGATTGGCTGGGGTCGGGGGTTCTCCTGCATCCTGCGAGCTTGGCCAGCAGAGGACGCCTTTGAAGCTCTTCCCGTTTCCCCCACTCTCCTTAACTGAGTGCAGCATGGGGATCAGCTGGTGCCAGGTAACCTCCTGCAGCTTCTGGGCTCGAGCAGCAGAGAGCGCCCTCGCAGGTCCTCCCTTCCCCTGAACACCTTTCAGTGGGGCGCGTATTGGTTGGGGCAAGGCATTTTCCTACAGCTTGCGGACCCGGCCAGCGGATGGGGCCCTCGCAGTTTCTCCCGTCGCCCACACATAAGTGGAGTGCGGGGTTTGGCTGGGGCCAGTGATTCCCCTGCAGCTCTTGGACTCGGTAACCAAAGGGCGCCCTCTCAGCTACTCCCGTTCCCTCCAAATCAACTGGTGCTTGGTGATCGGCTGAGGTCGGGGATTCTCCTGCATCTTGCGAGCTCGGCTAGCAGAGGACGCCCTCGCAGCTCTTCCCGTTTCCTCCGCTCTCCTTAACTGAGTGGAGCATGGGGATCGTCTGGAGCCCGGGACCCTTCTTCAGCTCCAGGGCTCGGCCAGCAGAGAGCGCCCTCGCAGGCCCTCCCTTCCACGCCCCCCATTCAGTGGGGCACGGATTGGTTTGGGCAAAGGAATTCCCTGAAACTCGCTGGGATGGGTTGGGGCCAGGGCCTGTCCTGTATGACCCTGGGTGGGCCAGCAGAGGGCGCCCTCGCAGCGAATCCCGTTACCCCCAGTCAACTAATACTTGGTGAGTGGCTGGGTTGGGAATTGTCCTGCAGCTTGCGAGCTTGTCCAGCAGAGTATCGAAGTGAATGGCTGGAGCTGGGGACCCTCCTGCAGCTCCAGGGCTCGGCCAACCGAGGGCACCCTCGCAGCTCCTCCTGTACTGCCCCTTATTTAGTAGATCATGGGGATTGGCTGGGGCCAGGGCCCGTCTTGTAGGGCTCTGGGTGGGCCAGCAGAGATCGTCCTAGCAGGACCACCCTACCCACCACACCCATTCAGTGAGGCACATATTGGTTGGGGCAAGGGATTTCCCTGCAGCTCATGGGCCGGCCAGCAGGTGGCGCCCCCGAACTTTCTCCCGTCGCCCCCAAATTACTGGAGTGCGGGGATTGGCTGTGGCCGGGGATTCCCCTGCAGCCTATGGACACGGTTAACAGAGGGCTCCCTTTCACATTCTCCCATCCCCTCTAAATCAACTGGTGCTTGCGAATCGGGTGAGGTCGTTGATTGTCCTGCAGCTAGCACAGTTGGCCAGGAAGGACACCTTTGAATCTCCTCCCATTCCCCCCAATCAACTGGTGCTTGGAGATTGGCTGGGGTCGGGGATTCTCTTGCAGATCGCGAGCTTGGCCAGCAGAGCAAGCCCTCGCAGCTCTTCCCATTTCCCTCCTCTCCTTAAGTGAGTGGAGCTTAGGGATCCGGCTGGACCTGGGGACCCTCCTGCAGCTCTAGGGCTCGGCCAACAGAGTGCGCCCTCGCAGATCCTCCTTTGCCCCTCACCATTCAGTGGGGGCGCGGATTGATTGGGGCAAAGGATTTCCCTGCAGCTCACGGGCCCGGCCAGAAGATGGCGCCCACGCAGTTTCCCCGGTCCACCACAATAGGTGGAGTGCGGGGATTGGCTGGGGCCGGGGATTCGCTTGCAGCCCTTGGACTAGGTCAGCCGAGGGCGCACTCTCATCTTCCCTCGACCCGTCCAAATCAACTGGTGTTTGGGGATCGGCTGTGGTCAGGGATTTTCCTGAATCTCGCGAGGTCGACCAGCAGGGGGCGCCCTCGCAGGCCCTCTAGTTCCCCAAGTCAACCTGTGCCTGGGGATTGCCTGGGGTCGGAGATTTTCCTTCAGCTCGCGAGCTCGGCCAGCAGAGGACGCTCTCGCAGCTCTTCCCGGTTCCCCCATTTCCTTAAATCAGTGGAGCGTGGGGATCAGCTGGAGCCGGGGACCGTCCTGCAGCTCCTTGGCTCGGCCAACAGAGGGCGGCCTCGCATCTCTTCCCGGCTCAACCCCAATTTTGTGGATTGCGCTGATTGGCTCGAGCCGGGCCCCATCATACAGGTCTCTTGGTGGGTCAGCAGAGGGAACCCTCGCAGCTCCTCCTGGTCCCCCCGTTTAACTGGTACTTGAGGATTGGCTGGGTTCGGGGGCCGTCCTGCAGCTCCTGGGTTCGCCAAAAAGGGGGCCCTCTAAGCTTCTGCCGACACACCCACCATTCAGTGAAGCGTGGGGATCGGATGGGGCCGGGCCCCGTCCTGCAGGGCTCTGTGTGGGCCAGCAGAGGGCGCCCTCTCAGCTCTTCCCGTTACCCCCATCAACTGGTGCTTGGGGATTTCCGGGGGCCAGGGATTCTCCTGCAGCTCGCAAGCTTGGCCAGCAGAGGACGCCCTAGCATTGCATTCCATGTCACCTCTCTCCTTCACTGATTGCAGCGTGGGGATCTGCTGGAGCCGTGGACTCTCCAGCAGCTCCTAGGCTTGGCCAGCAGAATGAGCCCTCTTAGGTCCTCGTGTCCCCCCAATTCAGTGGGGCACACATTGGTTGGGGCAAGGGATTTCCTTGCAGCTCGCGGTCCCGGACAGCAGATGGCGCCCCCGCAGCTTCTCCCGTCGCCCCCAAATCAGTGGTATTCGGTGATTGGCTGTGGCCGGGGATTCCCCTGCAGCTCCTGAACTCGGTCAGCAGAGGGCGCCCTTTCAGCTTCTCCCGTTTCCTCCTTATTAACTGGTGCTTGCCGATACGCTGAGGTCTGGGATTCTCCTGCGGCTCGTGAGGTCGGCCAACAGGGGTGCCCTCGCAGCTCCTCCAGATCCCTACAATCAACCGGTGCTTGTGGATCGGCTGGACTCGGGGACAATCCTGCAGCTACTGGGCTCTGCCAACAGAGGGCGCCCTAGCAGCTCCTCCAGGCCCACCCCTCATTCAGGGGAGCGCGGGGATTGGCTGGGACCGGGTCCCGTCCTGTAGGGCTCTGGGTGGGCCAGTAGAGGGCGCCCTCGCAGCTCCTTCCGTTCCGCCCAATCAACTGGTAATTGGGGATTGGCTAGGGTAGGGGATTCTCCAGCCGCTCGCTAGCTCGGCTAGCAGAGGACGCCTTTCCAGCTCTTCCCGTTTACCCCCTCTTCTTAAATGAATGGAGGGTGGGGATCGGCTGGAGCCGGGGACCGGCCTGCAGCTCCTGGTCTCGGCCAACAGAGCTTGCCCTCGAAGCTCCTCCCGGCCCAACCCCACTTCAGGGGAGCAGGGGATTGGCTAGGGCCGGGGCCCATCCTGCAGGGCTTTGGGTGGGCCAACAGAAACCGCCCTCGCAGTTCCCCCCATTCCCCCAATCAACTGGTGATTGGGTTTTGCCTCTGGTCCGGGATTCTCCTACAGCTCGCAAGATCGGCCAGCAGAGGACGCCCTCGCTCCCCTTCCCGTTTCCCACTTCTCCTTAAATGAGTGGAGCGTGGGGATTGACTGGCGCCAGGGACACTCCTGCAGCTCCTGGGCTCGGCCAGCAGAGAGCGCCCTCGCAGCTCCTCCTGTCCCCCCCCATTTAGTGGGGCGCAGATTTATTGGGGCAAGGGATTTCCCTCAGCTCGCAGACCCGGCCAGGATATGGCGCACCCGCGTCTTCTCCCGTCTCTCCCAAATCAGTCGAGTGCGGGGATTGGCATGGGCCGGTGAGTCCCCTGTAGCTCTTGGACTCGGTCAGCAGAAGGCCCCTTCTCAGCTTCTCCCTTCCCCACCAAATCAACTGGCGCTTGGGGATCGGCTGAGTTAAGGGATTCTCATTAATCTTGCGAGGTCGGCCAGCAGGGGGCGCCCTCGCAGCTCCTCCAGTTCCCCCCAATCAACTGGTCCTGGGGTGTGGCTGGGGTTGGCGATTTTCCTGCAGCTCGCGAACTCGGCCCGCAGAGGACGCCCTCGCAGTTCTTCCCGTTTCTGCCCCAACTTTTTAAATGAGTGGAGCGTGAGGACTGGCTGGAGTCGCAGACCGTCCAGCAGCTCTTGGGTTCAGCCAACCGACGGCCCCCTCGCAACTCCTCACGGCCAACCCCGCATTCATTTGCGTGCAGGGATTTGTTGGGGCCAGGACCCGTCCTGCAGGGCTCTGAGTGGGACAGAAGGAGGTGCCCTTGCAGCTCCTACCGTTCCCCCCCAATCAACTGGTGCTTCGTGATTGGCTGGGGTCGGGGATTCCCCCGTACCTCCTGGACTCGATCAGCCGAGGGCCCCCCTCACAGCTTCTCCCGTCACTCCCTTATCAGTGGAGTCCGGTGACTGGCTGCGGCCTGGAATTCCCCTGCAGCTCAAGGACTCGGTTAGCAGACGGCGCCCTCTCAGCTGCTCCCGTCCACTGCAAATTAACTGGTCCTTGGACATAGGCAGAGGTCGGGGATTATCTGCACCTCGCGAGGTCGGCCAGAAGGGGGAGCTCTCCCAGCTCCTCCCGATCCCCACAATTAACTGGTGCTTGGGGATTGGCTAGGGTCGGGGATTCTCCTGCAGCTCGCAAGCTGGGTGAGCAGAGGACGCCCTCGCAGGCCTTCCAGTTTCCCCCCAACTGCATAACTTGGTGTAGCTTGGGGATCGGCTCGGGCCTGGGACTCTCCTGCATCTCCTGTGCTCGCCCAGAAGAGAGCGCCCTCACAGGTCCTCCGTCCGCTCCCATTCAGTGGGATTGGTTGGGGCAAGGGATTCCCCTGCGGCTCTTGGACTCGGTCAGCAGAGGGCGCCCCCTCAGCTTCTCCCATACCCTCGAAATAAACCGGTGCTTGGGGATTGGATGAGTTCGGGGATTCTACTGCAGCACGCGAGGTCGACCAGCATCGGGGCGCCCTCGCAGCTCCTCCCTTTCCCCCAAATCAACTGGTGCCTGGGGATTTGCTGAAGTCGGGGATTCTCCTGCAGCTCGCGAGCTCGGCGAGCAGAGGACGCTCTCGCAGCTCTTCCCATTTCCCCCCCATCTCCTTAAATAAGTGGAACGTGGGGATCGGCTGGAGCCCGGGACCGTCGTGCAGCTCCTTTGCTCATCCAACAGAGGACTACCTATAAGCTCCTCCCGCACCACCCCCATTTATGTGGATCGCCCGGATTGGCTGGGGCCGTGTCCTATCCTGAAGGGCTCAGGGTGGGCCAGCAGAGGGCGCCCTCGTAGCTCCTCCCTTTCCCCCCAGAAACTGGTGCTTGGCGATTGGCTGGGGTCGGGGATTCTCCTGCAGATCGCGAGCTCTGCCACCAGAGAACGCCCTCGCAGCTCTTCCCATTCCCCCCCCTCCTTAAATGAGTGGAGCGTGGGGATCGGCTGGAGCCAGGGACCATCCTGCAGCACATGGGCTCGGCCAACAGAGGGCACCCTAGCAGCTCCTCCTGGCACACTCCCCATTCAGTGGAGCGTGGGGATTGGCTGGGTCCTGGGCCCGTCTTGTAGGGATCTGGGTGGGCCAGAAGAGGGCGCCCTCGTAGGTCCTCCCTCCCCCCCCTTCAGTGGGGAGCGGTTTCGTTGGGGTCGGGGATTTTCCTGCAGCTCACGGACCCGGCCAGCAGATGGCGCCCTCGAAGCTTCTCCTGTCGCCCCTGAAACAGTGGAGTGCGGGGAATGGCTGCGGCCGGTGATTCCCCTGCAGCTCTTGGACACGGTCAGCAGAAGGCGACCTCTCAGATTCTCCCATCCTTTCCAAATCAACTGATGCGTCGTGATCGGCTGAGGATGGAAATTCTCCTGAAACTCGCGAGCTCGGACAGCAGAGGACGCCCTCGCAGCTCTTCAGGTTTCCCCACTCTCCTGAACTGAGTGGAGTGTGGGATTCGGCTGGAGCCGGGCACCCTACTGTAGATCCTGGCTAGGCCAACATCGGTCGTCCTCGCAGCTCCTCCCGGCCCATCCCCGATTCAGTGGAGGGCGTGGATTGGGGGGGGTCGGGGCTCGTCCTGCAGGGCTATGGGTGGGCCAGCAGAGGGCGCCCTCGCAGCTACTCGCGTACCCCCCCCCCCCCAATCAACTAGTGTTTGGCGATCGGCTGGGGTCAGGGATTCTCCTGCAGCTTGCGAGACCGGCCAGCAGAGGAAGCCCTCGCAGCTCCCGTTTTCTCCCCTCCCCTTGAATGAATCGAGTGCGGGGATCGGCTGGAGCCGGGGACCATCCTGCAGATCATGGGCTCGGCCCAGAAAGGGCACCCTTGCAGCTCCTCCCGGCCCACCCCCCATTAAGTGGAGCGCGAGGATTGGCTGGGGCCGGGGCCCTTTCTGCAGTGCTCTAGGTGGGTCAGGAGTGGGCGCCATGGCAGCTCCTCCCTTTCCCCCCAATCGACTGGTGCTTGGGGATTGGCTGGGGTAGGGGATTCTCCTGCAGCTCGCGAGAAGAGTCAACAGAGGACGCCATCGCAGCTTCTCCCGTCGCCCCCAAATGAGCGGACTGAGGGGATTGGCATGGGTCGGGGATTCCCCTGCAGCTTGTGGACTCAGTCAGCATAGGGCACCCTCTTAGCTTCTCCCGTCCCCTCTAAATCAACCGGTGTTTGGGTTCGGCTGAGGTTGGGGATTCTCCTGAAGCTCGAGAGTTCGGCTACCCGGAGACGCCCTCGCAGCTCCTCCCGTTCGCCCCAATCAACTGGTGTTTGTGTATTGGCTGGGGTCAGGGATTTTCATACTCCTCGCCAGATCGGCCAGCAGAGGACTCCTTCGCAGGTCTTCCCGTTTCCCCGCTCTCCTTAAATGAGTGGAGCCTGGGGAATGGCTGGAGCCGGGGACCCTACTGCATCTCCTGGGCTCCGACAACAGAGGGCGTCCTGGCAGCTCTTCCCGGCCCACTCCCCATTTAGTGGAGCGCGGGGATTGGTGGGGGCCGGGGCACGTCCTGCTGGGCTCTGGGTGGGCCAACAGAGGGCGCCCTCGCAGCTCCTCCCGTTCCCCCCATCAACTGATGCTTGGGGATTGGCTGGGGTCGGGAATTCTCCTGCATCTCGCGATCTCGGCCAGCAGAAGAAACCTGCACAGCTCTTCCCGTTTCCCAACCTCCCCTTAACTGAGTGGAAAGTGGAGATCGGCTGGGGCAGGAGAGTCTCCTGCAGCTCCTGGGCTCAGCCAGTAGAGGGCGCACTCGCAGGTCCTCCCGTTCCCCCCCACCCTCGCCGAATCAGTGGAGTCCGTAATGGTTGGGGAAAGGGATTTCCCGGCAGCTCGCGGTTCCGCCCAGCAGATGGCTCCCTCTCAGCTTCTCCCGTCGCCCCCAAATCAGTGGAATGTGGGGATTGGCTGGGCCCCGGGATTCCCCTGCATCTCGTGGACTCGGTCAGCAGACGGTGCCCTCTCAGCTTCTCCGGTCCCCTCCAAATCAACTGGAGCATGGGGATCGTCTTAGGATGCTGATTCCCCTGCAGCTCCCGAGTTCAGCCAGCAGGTGGCGTCCTCGAAGCTCCTAACATTCCCCCCAGTTGACAGGTACTTTGGGATCGCTTGGGGTCGGGGATTCCCCGGCAGATAGCGAGCTCGGCCAGCACAGCACACCCTCGCAGTTCTTCCCGTTTCCTCCCCCCCAACTCCTTAACTGGGTGGAGCGTGGTGATCGGCTGGAGCCGGGGACCCTGCTGCAGCTTCTGCTTTCGGGCATCAGAAGGAGCCCTCGCAGATCCTCCCTTCTCCCCTTTCAGTGGGGAGCGGATTAGTTGTGGCAAGGGATTTCCCTGCACCTCGCGGGCCCGGCCAGTAGATGGCGCCCTCGTAGCTTATCCCATAGCCCCCAAATCAGTGGAGTGCGGGAGTTGGCTGGGGACGGGGACTCCCCTGTAGATCTTGGATTCGGTCAGCAGAGGGCGCCCTTTCAGATTCTCCCGTACCCTCCAAATCAACTGGTGCTTGGGGATCGGCTGAGATCGGGGTGTCTCCTTCAGCTCGCGATGTGGATCAGCAGGGGGCGCCCTCCCAGCTCCTCCCGTTCCCCCAATCTACTGGTGCATGGTAATTGCCTGGGGTCGGGGATTTTCCTACAGCTCGTGAGCTCATCCACCAGTGGATGTTCTCCAGGCTCTTCCCGGTCTCCCCCTCTCCTTAACAGAGTAGAGCATGGGGATCGACTGGAGCCGGGGACCTTCCTGCAGCTCCTGGGCTCGGCCAACAGAGAGCGCCCTCGCAGCTGCTCCCGGACAACACCCCATTCAGTGGAGATCGGGGATGGACTGCGGCCGGGACCCGTCTTCAGGGCTTTGGACGGGCCATCAGAGGGAACCCTCGCATCTCCTGCCGTTTTCCCCAATCAACGTGTGATTGGGGATTACCTGTTGTCAGGGATTTTCCGGCAGCTCGCGAGCTCGACCAGCAGAGGACGCCCTCGCAGCTCTTTCCTTATCCCCCTTCTGCGTAAAGGAGTGGAGCGTGGCTCTGGCAACCGGGGGCGCCTTCGAAGCTCTTAGCATCCCCCCTCCTTACATGAGTGGAGCGTCTGCGACGAACGGCTGGAGCCGGGGACTCTAATGCAACACCTGGGCTCGGCCAACAGAGGAAGTCCTCGCAGCTCCTCCCGGCCCACTCCCCATTCAGTGGAGGGCGGGGATTTGGTTGGGCCGGGGATTTTCATGGAGTTCGCGATCTTGGCCAGCAGAGGACGCCCTCATTTGTCTTCTCGTTCCCCCCCTCCTTAACTGAGTGGCGTGTGGATATATTCTGGCTCCGGGGACCCTCCTGCAGCTCGTGGGCTCAGCCAGAAGAAAACGCCCTCGCAGGTCTTCCCGCCCCCCCCCCCCCCCCCCACACACCCACACATTAAGTGCGGTGCGGATTGGTTGGGGCAAGGGATTTCACTGCAGCTCGCGGGCCCGGCCAGCCGATGGCAACCTCGCAGTTTCTCCCGTCGACCTCAGGTCAGTGAGGTGCGGTGATGGTCTCTTCTGCTGCTCTCTCCAGTGGAGGCCTTTTCTTCTCCCACTCTCCCAGACTCACCGGAAAAGGAGGAGGTGTCGGTTTCCTTCTCGCCCCCCAATGTCGCTTTCGCATTATCCCTCCTCCCCCTTCCCTTTCCTTCGCTTCCTTTGAAGCCCACATTATTCGCCTCCACCACCCCCTCCAGATTCTTGCAGCCGTCATCTTCCGCCCCCCGGCCTCACCTCCAACTTCTTTAACGATTTTGACCCCTTCCTCACCTTTCTTCTCTCCTTTTCCATGCCCACTCTGATCCTCGGAGACTTCAACATCCACATTCATATCCCTGATGACTCCTCTGCCGCCCACCTTCTATCTCTCCTCGAAGCTGCCAATCTCTTGCTCCACCGCACCTCACCCACTCACCAACTTGGTCATACTCTCTACCTCATCATCTCCTATCTCTGCACTGTGTCCACCCTCACCAACTCTGAAATCCCTCTCTCTAATCATAATCTTCTCACCTGCCTCCTCACTCACACTCCTTTCTCCTGTAAATCATATTACTCCTTCACAGAAATCTCCGCTCTCTTGACCCCATCCTTCTTTCTGAGCGCCTCACACCCCACCTCGCCTCCCTCTCCTCTCTACCCAGTCTTGATGATCAGATTACTGCTCTCAACTCTACCCTTTCTACTCAGCTAGACTCACTCGCTCCCCTTCCCCTTCGCTGCTCTCGTACCACTAACCCACAACCCTGGATCACTGCCACTGTCCCCCTCCTTCGCTCTTATGCTCGAGCTGCCGAACGATGCTGGTCAAAGTCTAAACACCATGCCAACCTCGTTCACTTCAAGTTTATCCTTTCCTGCCTTAACTCACCCCACTCCTCTGCCAGACAAAAATATTTCTCCTCCCTTATTGACACCCATGCCCATCATCCCCGTCAGCTCTTCTGTACATTCAACTCCCTTCTCAGGCCCCCGGTTCATCCCCCTCCTCCTTCCCTCACCCCCAACGATCTGGCCTCCTACTTCATTAACAAAATTAAATCCATCAGGCCCGACCTCCACAAAATCATTCCCCCACTTCTCCAACCCCCCGGCTGTCAACACTCTCTGCTACTCTCCCATCCTTCCCAGCAGTATCCTCAGAGGAGCTCTCCTCCCTCCTCTCAAGTGCTACTCCGGCCACCTGTGCTTCTGACCCCATTCCCTCTCATCTCATGAAATCTCTCGCTCCATCCCTTCTCCCCTCCTTAACTTCCATCTTCAACCGCTCACTCTCTGCCGGTTCCTTCCTCTCTGCCTTCAAACATGCCCATGTCTCTCCCATCCTAAAAAAGCCTCTCTTGACCCCACCTCTCCTTCTAGCTATCGCCCCATATCCCTCCTACCATTCTTTTCCAAACTCCTTGAACGAGTTGTCTACACGCGCTGCCTAGAATTCCTCAACACCAACTCTCTCCTAGACCCCCTCCAGTCTGGCTTCCGTCCCCTACATTCCACGGAAACTGCCCTCTCAAAGGTCACCAATGACCTCCTGCTTGCCAAATCCAATGGCTCATACTCTATCCTAATCCTCCTCGACCTCTAAGCTGCCTTCGATACTGTAGACCATCCCCTTCTCCTCAACACGCTATCCAACCTTGGCTTCACTGACTCCGTCCTCTCCCGGTTCTCCTCTTATCTCTCCGGTCGTTCATTCTCAGTCTTTTTTGGAGGCTCCTCCTCCCCCTCCTATCCCCTTACTGCGGGGGTTCCCCAAGGTTCAGTGCTTCGTCCCCTTCTGTTCTCGATCTACACTCACTCCCTTGGTGACCTCGTACTCTCCCACGGCTTCAACTATCATCTCTACGCTTATGACACCCAAATCTACATCTCTGCCCCTGCTCTCTCCCCCTCCCTCCAGGCTCGCATCTCTTCCCGCCTTCAGGACATCTCCATCTGGATGTCTGCCCGCCAAGTAAAACTAAACATGTCCAAGACTGAACTCCTTGTCTTCCCTCCCAAACCCTGCCCTCTCCCTGACTTTCCCATCACTGTTGATGGCACTACCATTATTCCCGTCTCACAAGCCCGCAACCTTGGAGTCATCCTCGACTCCGCTCTCTCGTTCACCCCTCACATCCAAGCCGTCACCAAAACCTGCCGGTCTCAGATCCGCAACATTGCCAAGATTCGCCCTTTCCTCTCCATCCAAACCGCTAACCTGCTCGTTCAAGCTCTCATCCTATCCTGTCTGGACCACTGCATCAGCCTTCTCTCTGATCTCCCATCCTCGAGTCTCTCTCCATTTCAATTCATTCTTCATGCTGCTGCCCGGATTGTCTTTGTCCAGAAACGCTCTGTGCATGTTACTCCCCTCCTCAAAAATCTCCAGTGGCTACCCATCAATCTGCACATCAGGCAGAAACTCCTCTCCTCACCCTCGGCTTCAAGGCTCTCCATCACCTCGCCCCTCTTACCTCACCTCCCTTCTCTCCTTCTACAGCCCAGCCCGTACCCTCCGCTCCTCTGCCGCTAATCTCCTCACCGTGCCTTGTTCTCGCCTGTCCGCCGTCTACATCGGCCCACGTCATCCCCGTGGCCTGCAATGCCCGCCCTCTGCGCATCCGCCAAGCTAGCTGTCTTCCTCTCTTCAAGGCCCTACAGAGAGCTCACTTCCTCCAGGAGGCCTTCCCAGACTGAGCCCCCTCCTTCCTCTCCCCCTCGCCCCCCCATATCCCTCCCGTCTTACCTCCTTCCCTTCTCCACAGCACCTGTATATATGCATATATTTGTACATATTTATTACTCTATTTATTTATTTTACTTGTACATATCTATTCTATTTTATTTTGTTAATATGTTTGGTTTTGTTCTCTGTCTTCCCCTTTTAGACTGTGAGCCCACTGTTGGGTAGGGACTGTCTCTATATGTTGCCAACTTGTACTTCCCAAACGCTTAGTACAGTGCTCTGCACACAGAAAGCGCTCAGTAAATACGATTGATTGATTGATTGATTGATTGCTTGGGATCGCCTGAGGTTGGGGATTCTCCTGAAGCTCGCGAGGTCGGCTAGCCAGGGGCGCGCTCGCAGCTCCTCCCGTTCCCTCCAATTAACTAGTGTTTGGGTATTGTCTGGGGTCAGGGATTTTCATGCCCCTCGCCAGATGGGCCAACAGAGGACTCCTTCGCAGGTCTTCCCGTTTCCCCGCTCTCCTTAAATGATTGGAGCCTGGGGAACAGCTGGAGCCGGGAACCCCACTGCATCTCCTGGGTTCCACCAACAGAGGGCGCCCTGGCAGCTCCTCCCGGCCGACCCCCCTTTCAGTGGAGCGCGGGGATTGGCGGGGTCCGGGGCACGTCCTGCTGGGCTCTGGGTGGGCCAACAGAGAGCGCCTCCGCAGCTCCTCCCGTTCCCCCCAATCAACTCATGCTTGGGGATTGGCTGGAGTCGGGAATTCTCCTGCATCTAGCAAGCTCGGCCAGCAGAGGAAACCCTCGCAGCTCTTCCCGTTTCCCACCCTCTCCTTAACTGAGTGGAACGTGGAGTTCGGCTGGGGCAGGGGAGTATCCTACAGCTCCTGGGCTCAGCCAGTACAGAGCGCACTAGCAGGTCCTCCCGTTTCCCCCAGTCCCAGCCGATTCAATGGGGTGCGTAATGGTTGGGGAAAGGGATTTCCCTGCAGCTCGCAGTTCCGGCCAGCAGATGGCTCCCTCTCAGCATCTCCCGTCGCCCCCAAATCAGTGGTGTGGGGATCGGCTGGGGCCCGGGATTTCCCTGCAGCTCTTGGACTCGTTCAGCAGGGGGTGCCCTCTAAACGTCTCCCGTCCCCTCCAACTCAGCTGGTGCTTGGGGATCGTCTTAGGATGCTGATTCCTCTGCAGCTCCCGATTTCGTCCAGCAGGTGGCGTCCTCGAAGCTCCTAACGTTCCCCCCAGTTGACTGGTACTTGGGGATCGCTTGGGGTCGGGATTCCCCGGCAGATAGCGAGCTGGTCAGCAGAGGACACCCTCGAAGCTTTTCCCGTTTCCTCCCCCCTCTTTAACTGGGTGGAGCGTGGTGATCGGCTGGAGCCGGGGACCCTGCTGCAGCTCCTGGTTCCGGGCAACAGAGGGCCCCTCGCAGGTCCTCCCTTCCCCCCTTTCAGTGGGGAGTGGATTAGTTGTGGCAAGGGATTTCCCTGCACCTCGCGTGCCCGACCGGTAGATGGCGCCCTCGTAGCTTATCCCGTAGCCCCCAAATCAGTGGAGTGCGGGAGTTGGCTGGGGACGGAGACTCCCCTGTAGCTCTTGGATTCGGTCAGCAGAGGGCGCCCTTTCAGATTCTCCAGTCCCCTCCAAATCAACGGGTGCTTGGGGACCGGCTAAGATCGGGAAGTCTCCTTCAGTTCGCGATGTGTGTCAGCAGGGGGCGCCCTCCCAGCTCCTCCCGTTCCCCCAATCTACTGGTGCATGGGGATTGCTTGGGGTCGGGGATTTTCATACAGCTCGCAAGCTCGGCCACCAGAGGATGTCCTCGATGCTCTTCCCGTTTCCCCCCCCCCCGTCCTTAACACAGTGGAGCATGGGGATCGACTGGAGCCGGGGACCCTCCTGCAGCTCCTGGATTCGGCCAACAGAGAGCGCCCTCGCAGCTGCTCCCGGCCCACTCCCCATTCAGTGGAGATCGGGGATTGGCTGTGGCCGGGACCCGTCTTCAGGGCTTTGGACAGGCCATCAGAGGGAACCCTCGCATCTCCTGCCGTTGCCCCCAATCAACTGGTGATTGGGGATTAGCTGGTGTCGGGGATTTTCCTGCAGCTCGCGAGCTCGGCCAGCAGATGACGCCCTCGCAGCTCTTCCCTTCCCCCCCTTCTCCGTAAAGGAGTTGAGCGTGGGGATCGGCTGGAGTCAGGGACCGTCCTGTAGCTCCTTGGCTTGGGCAACCGGCGGCGCCTTCGAAGTTCTTCCCGTTCCCCCCCTCTTTAAATGAGTGGAGCATCTGGAACAACTGGAGCCGGGGACCCTCCTGCAGCTCCTCGGCTCGGCCAACAGAGGGCCCCCTCGCAGCTCCTCCCGGCCCACTCCCCATTCAATGGAGGGAGGGGATTGGGTGGGGCCGGGGATTTTCATGGCCAGCAGAGGACGCCCTCACTGGTCTTCCCGGTTCCCCCCCCTCTCCTTACCTTAGTGGAGTCTGGTGATCTTCCTGGCTCCGGGGACGCTCCTGCAGCTCGTGGGCTCGGCCAGCAGAGAACGCCCTCGCAGGTCTGCCCCACCCCCACCCCATTCTGTGCGGTGCAGATTGGTTGGGGCAAGGGATTTCCCAGCATCTCTCGGGCCCGGCCAGCAGATGACAATCTCGCAGTTTCTCCCGTCGACCCCAAATCAGTGGAGTGCGGCGATGGGCTGGGGCCAGCGATTCCCTTGCATCTCCTGGACACAGTCAGCAGAGGGCTCCCTCTCAGCTTCTCCGGTTCCCTCCAAATTATCAAATTCTTGGGGATCGGCTGAGGTTGGGGATTCTCCTGCCGCTCTCGAGGTCGGCCAGCACGGTGCACTGTTGCAGATCCTCCCGTTCCCCCATCTCCTTAACTGAATGGAGCATGCGGATCGCCTGGAGCCGGGGACCCTCCTGCAGCACCTGGGATAGGCCAACAGAGGGCGCCCTCTCAGGCCCTGCCTTCCCCCCTAATTGAGTGGGGCGCCGATTTGTTGGTGCAAGGGATTCCCTGCAGCTCCTGGGCCCGGCCATTAGATGGGGCCTTCGAAGCTTCTCCAGTCGCCCTCAAATTAGTGGTATTCAGGGATTGGATGGGGGCGGGATTAACCTGCAACTCTTGGACTCGGTCAACAGAGGGTGCCCTCTCATCTTCTCCCGTCCCATCCAAAATAAACTGGTGCTTGGGGATCGGCTGAGATCGGGGATTCTCCTGCAGCTCGCGATGTCGGCCAGCAGGGGGCGCCCTCGCAGCTCCTCCCGTTCCCCCAATCAACTGGTGTTAGGGGAGTGGCTGGGTTCGGGGATTCTCCTGCAGCTCGCGAGCACGGCCAGCAGAGGACGCCCTCGCTGCCCTTCCCGTTTCCACACCTCTCCTTAAGTGAGTGGAGCGTGGGGATCGGCTGGACCCGGGAACCCTCCTGCAGCTCCTGGGCTCGACCAGCACAGAGCGCCTTCGCAGACCCTCTTATTCCGCCATTCAATGGGGCACGGCTTGGTTGGGGTAAGGGATTTCCCTGCAGATCGCGCTTCCGGCCAGCAGCTTGGGCCCTCAGAGCTTCTCCCGCTGTCCCCAAATCAGTGGAGTGCGGGGATTGGCTGGGGCTGGGGACTCGCCTGCAGCTCTTGGACTCGGTCATCAGAGGGAGCCCTCTCAGCTTCTCCCGTCCCTTCCAAATCACTGGCACTTGGGGATCGGCTGAGGTCGGGGATTCTCCTGCAGCACGCGAGGTCGGCCAGCAGGGGACGTCCTCGCAGCTTTTCTCGTTTCCCGACCCCCTTCTTAACTGAGTGGAACATGGGGATGGCCTGGAGCTGGGGACACTCCTGCAGCTCCTGGGCTCTGCCAACAGAGGGCGACCTCGCAGCTGCTCCCGGCCAACACCCCATTCAGTGGGGAGCTGGGACTGGCTGGGGCCGGGGCCCGTCCTGCAGGGCTCTGGGTGTGCCAATAGAGGGCACCTTCTCAGCTCCTCCCGTTTCCCCCATTCCACTGGTGCTTGGGGATTGGCTGGGGTCGGGTATTTTCCTACAGCTCGTGAGCTCGGGCAGCAGAGGACGCCCTCGCAGCTCTTCCCTTTCCCACCCCTCCACGTAAATGATTCGAGCGTGGGGATCGGCTGGAGCTCCTGGGTTCGGCCAACAGAGGGCACCCTCAAAGCTCCTCCCGGCCCTACCCCCATTCACTGGAGAGCGGGCATTGTCTGGGGCAGGGGCCCGTCCTTCAGTGCTCTGGGTGGGACAGCAGAGGGCGCCGTCGCAGCTCCTCACGTTTCGCACAATCATTTGCTTATGCTTGGGAGTTGGCTAGGGTTGGGGAGTCTCCTGCAGCTCGCAAGCTCGGCCAGCAGAGGACGCCTTCGCAGCTCTTCCCGTTTTCTCCCCTCTCCTTAACTGAGCGGAGTGTGGGGATCGGCTGGAGCAGGGGACCCTCCTGTAGCTCGCTGGCCCGGCCAGCAGATGGCGCCCTCGCAGCTTCTCCGTTCTCCCACAAATCAGTGGAGTGTGGGCATTGGCTGGGGCCGGGGATTCCCCAGCAGCTGTTGGACTCGGTCAGCAGAGGCCGTCCTCTCAGCTTCTCCTGTCGCCTCCAAATCAACTGCTGCTTGGGGATCAGCTGTGGTCGGGGATTCACCTTAAGCTCGCGAGATCGGGCTGCAGGGGACGCCCTCGCAGCTCCTCCCGTCCCCCCCACCGACTGGTTATTGGGAGTTGGCCGGGGTCGGGGATTCTCCTGTAGCTCGTTAGCTCGGCCAGCAGAGGACACCCTTGCAGCTCTTCCTGTAATCACCCCTCTCCTTAACTGAGTGGAGCGTGGGGATCGCCTGGGGCCGCTGACTCTCTTGCAGAGCCTGGGATCGGACAGCAGAGAGCGCTCTCGTATTTCTTCCCGTCATCCCCATTCAATGGGGAGCGTATTGGTTGGGGCAAGGGTTTTCCCTGCATGTCGCCGGCCTGGCCAGCAGATGGCGACCGCGCAGCTTCTCCCGTCGCCCACAAATCAGTGGAGTGGGGGATTCTCTGGGCCCGGGGATTCCCGTATAGATCTAGGATTCGGTCAGCAGAGGGAACCTTCTCATCTTCTCCCGTCCCCACCAAATCAAGTGGTGCTTGGGGATCGGCTGAGGGCGGGGAATCTCCTGAGGTTCGATAGGTCTGCTTGCAGGGGGAGCCGTCGTAGCTCCTCCCATTCCCCCCAATCAACTGGTGCTTGGGGATTGGCTTGGGTCGGGGATTCTCCTGCAGCTCGCGAGCTCGGCCAGGAGAGGACACCCACGCAGTTATTCCCGTTCCCCCCCCCTTTCGTAACTGGGTGGAGTGTGGTGATCGGCTGGAGCCAGGGACCCTGCTGCAGCTCCTGGGTTCGGGCAGCAGAGAGCGCCCTCGCAGGTCCTCTACCCCGCATTCAGTGGGGAGTGGATTGGTTGGGGCAAGGGATATCCCTGCAGCTCGCGGACCCGGCCGGTAGATGGCGCCCTCGTAGCTAATCCCATAGCTCCCTAATTAGTGGACTGCGGCGGTTGGCTGGGGCCGGGGACTCCCCTGTAGCTCTTGGATTCGGTCAGTATAGGGCGCCCTCTCAGCTTCTCCGGTCCCCTCCAATTTAACTGGTGCTTGGGGATCGGCTGAAGTCGTGGTTTCTCCTTCAGCTGGCGAGGTCGCCTGGCTGAGGGCGCCCTCGCAGCTCCTCCCATTCACCGCAAACTACTGGTGCTTGGGGATTGGCTGGGCTCGGAGATTCTCCTGTAGTTCGCGTGGTCGGCCAGCAGAGGACTCCATCACAGCTCTTCCTGTTTCCCCCCCACTTCTTAACTGAGTGGAGCATGGGGATCGGTTTGAGCCGGGGACCGCCTGCAGCTCCCGGGTTCGGCCAGCAGAGAACGCACTCGCTGGTCCTCCCGTCCCAGCCCCACTCAGTGGGGCGCCTGCAGCTCCAGGGATCGGCCAGCAGAGAACGCACTTGCTGGTCCTCCCGTCCCCGCCCCACTCAGTGGGGCGCGGATTGGTCGGCGCAAGGGATTTCCCAGCAGCTCGATGGCCCGGTCAGCAGATGGCACCATTGCAGCTTCTCCTGTCACCACAAATCAGTGGAGTGCAGGGACTAGCTGGGCCCGGGGATTCCCTTGCAGCACTTGGACTCGGTCAGCACAGGGCGCCCTCTCAACTTCTCCCATCCCCTCCAAATCGACTGGTGCATGGGGATTCGCTGGGGTCGGGCATTCTCCTGGAACTCGCGAGCTCAGCCAGCAGAGGACGCCCTCGCAGGTCTTCCCCTTTCCCAGCCCCAGTCCTTAACTAATTGGAGCATGGGGATCGGTTTGAGACTCCCACCTGAAACTCCCGGGTTCGGCCATCAGAGAAGGCACTCGCTGGTCCTTCTCGCCGAACCCCCCATTCAGTGGGGCGCGGATTGGTTGGGGTAAGGGATTTCCCTGCAGCTAGATGGCCAGGTGAGTAGATGGCGCCCTCGCAGCTTCTCCCGTCGCCCACGAATCATGGAGTGCGGGGATTGGCTGGGGGCGGGGATTCCCCTGTAGCTCTTGGATTTGGTCAAAAGAGGGCGCCCTCTCAGCTTCTCGCGTCCCCTCCAAATTAACTGGTGTTTAGGGGTCGGCTGATGTCGGGGATTCTCCTTAAGCTCACGAGGTCGCCTAGCGGGAGACGTTCTCGAATCTCCTCCCGTTCCTACCAGTAAACTGGTGCTTGGGGACTGGCTGCCTTCAGGTATTCTCCTGCAAACAAGCTCAGCCAGCAGAGGGCGCCCTCGCAGCTCCTCCCGTTTCCCCCAATCAACTGGTGCTTGGGGATTGGCTGGGGTCGGTCATTCTCCTGCAACTCGCGAGCTCGGCCAGCAGAGGATGTCCTCACATTTCTTCCCGTTTCCCCCCTTACCCTTAAAAGAGTGGAGCGTGGGGATCGGCTGGAGCCGGGGACCGTCCTGCAGCTCCTGTTCTCAGCCAACAGAGGATGCCCTCGTAGCTCCTCCCGGGCCACTCCAAATAAAGTGGAGCACGGGGTTTGGCTGGGACCGGGTACCGTCCTGCAGAGTGCTGGGTGGGCCAGCAGAGGGCGCCCTCGCAGCTCCTCCCGTTTGCCCCAGTCAATTAGTACTTGGGGATTGGCTCCTGCAAATAGCGAGCTCGGCCAGCAGAGGACGCCCACGCTGCTCTTCTCGTTTCCCCCCTTATCCTTAAATGAGTGGAGCGTGTAGATCGGCTGGAGTCGGGGACCCTCCTGTAGCCCCTGGTCTCAGCCAGCAGAGGGCGCCCTCGAAGCTCCTCCTGTTCCCCCCAATCAATTGGTGCCTGGGGATTGGCTGAGGTAGGGGATTCTTCTGTAGCTCGCGAGGTCGGCCAGCGGAGGACGCCCTCGCAACTCTTCCTGTTTCTCCCCCCTCCTTAACTGAGTGGAGCATGGGGATCGGTTTGAGCCAAGGACCATCTGTCTTTCAGCTCCTGTGCTTGGACAGCAGAAGACGCCCTCGCAGCTCTTCTCGTTTCCGCCCATCTCCTTAAATGAGTGTAGCGTGGGGATCGGCTGGAGCCTGGAACCGCCCTGCAGCTCCTGGGTTTGGTTGGGACCGGGTACCGTCTTTAGGGATCTGGGTGGGCCAGAAGCGGGCGCCCTCGTCGCTCCTTCCGTTCCCCCAGTCAACTGGTGCCTGGGGAATGGCTGGGGTCGGGGATTCCCCTGGAGCTCGCAAGATCGGCCAGCAGAGGACGACCTCGCAGATCTTCCCGTTTCCCCCCTTATCCTTAAATGAGTGGAGCGTGGGGATCGGCTTGAGCAAGGGGCCATCCTGCAGCCCTTAGCCTCGGTCAAATAAGGGCACCCTCGCAGGTCATCCCGCCACCGCCCCGCCCCCCCCCCCCCCCGCCATTCATTGGGTCGCGGATTCGTTGGAGCCAGGTATTTACCTGCAGCTCGAGGGCCCGGCCAGCAGATGGTGCCCTCGCAGCTTCACCAGTCGCCCCCGAATAGGTGGAGTGTGGGGATTGGCTGGGGCCAGGGATTCCTCTGTAGCCCTTGGACAACGTCAGCTGCGGCCGCCCTCTCAGCTTCTCAGCGGCCCGTCCTGCAGGTCTCTGGGTTGGCCAGAAGAGGGAGCCCTTCCAGCTCTTCCTGTTCCCCACAATCAACTGGTGCTTGGGGATTCGCAGGGGTCGGGGATTCTCCTGAGGCTCGCGAGGTCGGCCAGCAGAGGACGCCACCGAAGCTCTTCCCATTTCCGCCCTCTCCTTATATGAGTGGAGCCTGGGGATCGGCGGGAGACAGTGACCGTCCTCAAGGTCCTGTGCTCGGCCAGCAGAGAGCGCCTTCACAGGTTCACCCTATTCAGTGGGGCGTGGATTGGTTGGGGCAAGGGACTTCCCTGCAGGTCCAGGTCCCCGCCAGTGGCGCCCTCGCAGCTTCTCCCGTCGCTCCCAAATCAATGGAGTGAGGGTATTGGCTGGGAACGGGGATTCCCCTGCAGCTCTTGGACTCGATCAGCAGAGCGCCCCTTTCGGTTTCTCCCGTCCCCTCCAAATCAACTGGTGCTTAGGGATCGGCTGAGGTCGGGGATTCCCCTGCAGCTCGTAAGGTCAGCCAGCAGGGGCGCCCTCGCAGCTACTCCCATTCCCCCCAGTCAACTGGTGCTTGGGGATTGGCTGGGGTCGGGGATTCTCCTGTAGGTCGCGAGCTTCGCCACCGTAGAACGCCCTCATAGCTCTTACCGGTTCCCCCCTCCTAAAAGAGTGGAGGGTTGGGATCGGCTGGAGCCAAAGACCGTCCTGCACCACCTGGGCTCGGCCAACAGAGGGCACCCTAGCAGATCCTCCTGTCCTACTCCCCATTCAGTGGAGCGTGGTGATTGGCTGGGGTCTGGGCCCGTCTTGCAGGGCTCTGGGTGGGTCAGAAGAGGGTGCCCGCGCAGATCCTCCCTCCTCCACCTTCTGTGGGGCGTGGTTTGGTTGGGCCTGGGGATTTCCCTGCAGCTCGACGGCCCGGCAAAATGATGGCGCCTTCGCAGCTTCACCCGTCGCCCCCAAATGTGTGGAGAATGGGGATTGGCTGTGGCCGGTGATTCCCCTGCAGCCCTGGTACAAGGTTAACAGAGGGCGGCCTCCCAGGTGCTCCCATCCTCTCCAAATCAACTGGTGCTTGGGGATCGGCTGAGGTCGGGGATTCTTCTGAAGCTCGCGAGGTCGGCCAGCAGGGGACGCCCTCGCAGCTCCTCCCGTTCCCAACAATCAACTGGAACTCGGGGATTGGCTGGAGTCGGGGATTCTCCGGCAGCTCGTGAGCTCGGCCATCAGAGGACTCCCTCGCAACTCTTCCCTTTCCCCCCCTCTCCTTAATGGAGTGGAGCATGGGAATCGGCTGGAGCTGGGGACACTCCCGCAGCTCCTGGGCTCGGCCAACACAGGGCATCCTCGGAGCTCCTCCCGGCTCGCCCCCCATTCCGTGGAGTGAGGGCTTGGTTAGGTACGGAGCCAGTCCTGCAGGACTCTGAGTGGGCCAGGGTAGGGCCCCCTCTCAGCTCCTCCCGTTCCCCCAATCAACGGGTGCTTGGGGATTGGCTGGGGTCGGGGATTCTCCTGCAGCTCGCGGATCCGGCCAGCAGAGGACGTCCTCGCAGCTCTTCACTTTTCTTCCCCCATTTAAAATGAGTAGATCGTGTGGAACGGCTGGAGCCGGGGACCCTCCTCCAGCACCTGCGCTCGGCTAAGCCAGGGAGCCCTCGCTGATCTTCCTGGCCCACCCCACATTCACTGGAGCGCGGGGACTGGCTGGGGCAGGGGCACGTCCCGCAGGACTCTGGGTTGGCCATCAGAGGGCGGCACCCCAGCTCCTCCCTTTCCCACCAATCAACTAGTGCTTGGGGATTGGCTGGGGTCGGGGATTCTACTGCAGCTCGCGAACTCGTCCAACAGAGGACTCCCTCGCAGCTCTTCCCGTTCCCCCCTTCTCCTTAACTGAGTGGAGCGTGGGGATCGGCTGCAGACGGGGAAGCTCCTGGGCTCAGCCAGGAATGAGCGCCCTCGCAGGTCCTCCCGTCCTCCCCGCATTCAGTGGGGCACGGATTGGTTGGGGGAAGGGATTTCCCTACAGATCGCGGGCCCAGCCAGCAGATTGAGTCCGCACAGCTTCTTCCATCGCACGCGAATCAGTGGAGTGTGGGGATCGGCTGATGTCGGGAATTCTCCTTAAGTTCACTAGGTCGGCCAGCGGGGGCGCCCTCGCAGCTCCACCCATTCCCATCAATCAACTGGTGCTTGGGGATTGGCTGCGGTTGGGGATAACCTTGCAGTTCGCGAGCACAGCCAGCAGAGGACACCCTCGCAGCTCTTCGCCTTTACCTCCCTCTCCTTAACTGAGAGGAGCATGGGGATCGGCTGGAGCCGGGGACCCTAGTGCAGCTCCTGGGCTCGGCCAACAGAGGGCATCTTCACAGCTCCTTCTGTACTACCCCCTATTCAATGGAACACGGGGATTTAATGGGGCCGGGACCTGACCTTCGGGGTTCTGGGTGGGCCAGCAAAGAGCGCCCTCGCAGGTACTCCCGTCCTCCCCACTTCAGTGGGGCCCGGATTTGTTGAGGCAAGGGATTTCCCTGCAGCTCGCGGGCCCGGCCAGCAGATGGCGCCCTCGCAGATTCTCCCGTCGCCCCCAAATCAGTGGAGTGCGGGGATTGGCTGTGGCCGGGGATCCCCTGCAGCTCTTGGGCACGGTCAGCAGATGGCGCCCTCTCAGCTTCTCCCTTCTCCTCCAAATCAACTGGTGCTTGGGGATCGGCAGAGGTCAGTGATTCTCCTGCAGCTCGCAAGGTCGTCCCGTTGTCCTCCTCTGTCTTTCAGCACTGGTCCCACTTTAATTTCTGGCCCTGGTCCCCTTCTCCTTCCAGTCCTAGGTCCAATCTACCCCCCCCCCCGCCTTGGTCCCCATCTTCTGCCCGGACCTGGTCGCCCTCTGACTACCGGTATTGGTGCCCCGGTTACTCCCAGCCTTCGTCGCCTTGTACCTCTCAGCTCTGGTCCCCGTGTTTCCCGGCACTGGTCCCCTTGTATTCGCCAGCCCTGGTCTCCCTCTTCCTCCAGGCCCTGGCCCCTTTCTCCGTCCCAGCCCTGGATCCCCTCTTACTACCAGCCTAGGTGCCCCTGTCTACAGGCCCAGGTACCCCTCTGCCTCCCAGCCCTTGTCCCCCTCTCCCTCTCTGCCCTTGTCACCCCTGCTTCTCGGACCTGGTCCCCTTTGCTTCCCGTCCCTGGTCCCCATCTTCCTCACGTCCCTATTCCACCGTCTACCAGCCCGGATACCCCTCTGCCTCCTTACCCTGGTCCCCCCTGCCTCCTGCTCCCACTCTGAATCCCGACCCTCCCTACCAAGCCCGGGTCCCCCTCTACCTCCCGGCTCTAGTCCACCCCCTCTCTTGGCCCTGGTCCGCCCAGCCACCCTGCCCTGGTCCCTTTCTCCGTCCTGGCCCTGGATCCCCTCTATCTACCGGACTAGGTGCCCCTGTCTACAGGCCCAGGTACCCCTCTTCTTCCTGACCCTAGTCCCCTGTCTCCCGGCCCTGGTCCCCCTCTGCCTCCAGGCCCTGGTCGCCCTCTGCCTCCCGACCCTGGTTCCTTTAAGCCTCCTGGCCCTGGTCTCCCTCTACCACCAGGTCACAGGGTCTCTCTTCGTCCCGGCCACGGGTCCCCTATACCTCCGGGCCTTGGTACCTCTGTTCTGCCAGCCCTGGTCTCCCTCTACCTCCAGGCCCTGGAAACTTTCTCCGTCCCGGCCCCGAGACCCTCTACCTTCTGGCCTAGGTCCCCCTGTCTCCCGGCACTGGTCCCCCTGTCTACCGGCCCTGGTCCCCCTCTGCCTTGCTGAACTTGTCCCTCCCGCTTCTCGGCCCTACTCCTGCTTTGCCTCCGGGCCCAGGGACCCCTCTGCCTCCTGGCCCTGGTCCCCCTGGGCCTGCCGGCCCTGGTCCTCCATCTACCAGCCCGGGTACCCCTCTGCCTCCCGGCCCTGGTCCCCGTTTCCCGGCCACGGTCACCCTCTGCCTCCTGTCCCTGGTTCCCCTCTGCCACCCGGCCTTGGCCCCTTGAGCCTCCCAGCCCTGGTCTCCCTCTACCTCCAAGCCCTGGCCCCTCTTTCCATCCCGGCCCCGGGACCCACGAACTCCCGGTCTAGGTCCCGCTGTCTCCCGGCCCTGATCCCCCCGTCGCCCGGACCAGGTAATCCCTTGACTTCCAGCCTGGATCCCCCTCTGACTCCATGCCCTAGTCACTCCCACTTCTCGGCCATTGTCTCCCTTTGCCTACCGTCCCTAGTACCCCTCTGCCTTCTGGCCAGGGTACGCTTCTGACTCCTGGCCCTCGTTCCTCCCTGCCTCCTGGCCCTGATCCCCATGTGCCTGCCTGCCCGGGTATCCTTCTGCCTCCTGGCCCTGGTCCCACCCCTGTATCCTGACACTGGTCCCTATCTGCCTCCCTGCCCAGGAACCCCTCAGCTTGCTGGCCTGGTCCCCCGTCTACCGGCCCTGGTAACCCTCTGCCTCCTGGCCATGGTCCCCCCTTTCCGCCCTGTTCTGGTCCCCCTCTCTCTCCCGGCCCTGAGTTCCCCCTACCTCCCGACACTGATCCACCTGTCTCCCGGCCCAGGTACCTCTTTGTCTCCTGGCCCTGGTCCCCCTCTGCTTCCATGAACAGATCCCCCTCTGCATCCCTGACCTTGTCCCTCACCGCTTCTCGGCCCTGGTCCCCCTTTTCCTTCCGGCCCAGGTACCCCTCTGCCTTCTGGCCCTGGTCCTCCTCTTCCTCCCAGCCCTAGTCCCCCGTCTCCCGGCCAAGGTACCCTTCTGCCTCCTGGCCCTGGTCCCCCACTGCCTTCTGGCCCTTCTAGCCCTGATCCCCATCTGCCTCCCTGCCCAGGTATACCCCAGCCTGCTGGCCCTGGTCCCCAACTACCTTCTGGCCTGGTTCCCCATCTACCGGTCCCCCTCTGCCTCCCGGCCCTGGGTCCCCTCTACCTCCCGGCGCTGGTTCACCTGTCTCCTGGCCCAGGTACCCTTCTAAATCCAGGCCCGGGTCTCCATCTGCCTCCCTGCCCTGGTTCCTATGTTACACCAGCCCTAGTTCCCCTTTTGTTCGACAAAGCAGGGGGACAAGGGTAGGGAGGAAGAGGAATTCCCCTGTCTCTGCCCTGGTCCCCCTGTCTCCTGGCCCAGGTCCCCCTCTGCCTCCCGGCCCTGGTTCCCTTGTCTGCCATCCCTGGTTCCCCTCTGCCTCCGGACCCTGGTCCTCCTCTGCCTCCCTGCCCTTGTCACCCCCTCTTCTCGGCCTTGGTCCCCTTGGCCTCCCGGCCCTGGTACCCCTCTGCCTCCGAGCCCTGGTCCCCCCAGCCTCCTAGCCCTGGTCCTCATCTGCTTCCCTGCCAAGGTACCCCTTAGCCTGCTGGCCCAGGTACGCCCTTGTCGCCCTGTCCTGGTCCCCCTCTGCCTCCCGGCCCTCGGTTGCCCCTACCTCCCGGCCCTGGTCCCGCAGTCTCAAGAACCAGGTACCCCTCGGCCTCCTGGCCCCGGCCCCCTGTCTCCTGGCCTAGGTACCCCTCTTCCTCCTGGCCATGATCCCCCTTTGCCAACTCGCCGTGGTCCCCATCTGTCTCCCGGCCCAGGTACCCCTCTACCTACCGGTCCTGATCCCCCTGTCTCCCGGCTCAGGCACCCCTCTGCCTCCTTGCCCTGTTCCCCCTCTGCCTACCCGCCCTGGTCCCTATCTGCCTCCAAGCCCTGGTCCTCCAATGCCTCTCGGCCCTGGTCCCCCTCTGCCTCTCGGCCCTGGTTCCCTTGTCTCACGACCAAGCAGGTACCTCCCCTCTTTCTTCTAGCCCTGATTCCTCTCTGCCTCCAGTCGCTGGTCCCCCTAGGCCTCCCTGTCCTCGTCGCCCCCTCTTCTCTGCCCTGGTTCTGCCCTGGTCACCCTTTGCTTCCCGGCCCAGGTACCCCGCTGCCTCACTGCCCCGGTCCCCCATCTCCGGGCCCAGGTAAGCCTCGGCCTCCCGTCCTGGTCTCCTTCTGCCTCCAGGCCCTTGTTTCTCTCTCCATCCCGGACTTGGGTCCCCTTTACCTCCGGGCCCTGGTCCCGCGGTCTCCCGGCATAGGTACCCCTCTGCCACCTGGCCCTGATCGACCTCTGCCACCCTGTCCTTGTCCCCCTTTCTCTCTAGGCCCGGGTCCCTCTGTGACTCCGGGCCCTGGTCTCCTTTTCATTCATTTATTCATATTTACTGAGTGCTTACTGTGTGCAAAGCACTGTACTAAGCGCCACCCAGCCCTGGTCCCCGTCTCTCGGCCAAGGTAACCCTCTGCCTCCCGGCCCTGCTCCCTTTCCGCTACCCTGCCCTGGTCTAGCCCTGCCTATCGACCCTGTTCCCCCTCTGCCTCTCGGCCTTGGTCCCCCTGTCTCCCGGCCCACGCACCCCTCTGCCTCCCGGCCCAGGTACCCTTCTGCCTCCTGGACCTGGTCCCCCTCTGCCTGCCTGCCCTGGTCCTGCTGTCTCCCGGCCCAGGTACCCCGCTGCCTCCTGGACCTGGTCCCCCTCTGCATACATGCCCTGGTCCCCATCTTCCTCCCAGCCCTGGTACTCTGAGGCCTCCCGGCCCTGTTCCCTCCCTGCCTCCCTGCCCTTGTCTCCCCCGATTATCGACCCTGGTGCCCCTTTGCCTCCCGGCCCAGATACCACTCTCCCTCCTGGCCCTGGTCCCCATCTGCCACCATGTCCTGATTCCCCTCTGCATTCCGGAACTGGTCTCTCTGTACATCCAGGTCTTGGTTTCCTTGTACCGCCAGGCCCTTGGGTGAGTCTCCATCCCGGCCCTGGGTCCCCTCTACCTCCCAGCCCCGCTCCCCCTGTCTCCCGGTCCAGGTACCCCTCTGCCTCCTGGCCCTGGTACGCCCCCGCCAACCTGCCCTGGTCCCCTTCTGCCACCCGGACCTGGTTCCTCTGTGCAACCGGCTCTGGTCCCCCAGGGCCTCCCGGCCTTCTTTTCTTCTACCTCTAGGCCCTTGGGTGAGTCTCCGTCCCGGCCCAGGTCCCCTCTACTCCTGGCCCGGGTCCCCCTGCCTCCCGGCCTAGGTACTTCTCTGCCTCCAGGCCCTGGTCCCCCTCTGCCGTCCCGTCCTGGTCATCATCATCAATCGTATTTATTGAGCGCTTACTATGTGCAGAGCACTTTACTAAGCGCTTGGGAAGTACAAATTGGCAACATATAGAGACAGTCCCTACCCAACAGTGTGTTCACAGTCTAACAGGGGGAGACAGAGAACAAAACCAAACATACTAACAAAATAAAATAAATAGAATAGATATGTACAAATAAAATAAATAAATAAATAAATAGAGTAATAAATATGTACAAACATATATATATACATATATACAGGTGCTGTGGGGAAGGGAAGGAGGTAAGATGGGGGGATGGAGAGGGGGACGAGGGGGAGAGGAAGGAAGAGGTTCAGTCTGGGAAGGCTTCCTGGAGGAGGTGAGCTCTCAGCAGGGCCTTGAAAGGAGGAAGCGAGCTAGCTTGGGGGATGGGCAGAGGGAGGGCATTCCAGGCCCGGGGGAGGACGTGGTCCGGGAGTCGATGGCGGGACAGGCGAGAACGAGGTACGGTGAGGAGATTAGCGGCGGAGGAGTGGAGGGTGAGGGCAGGGCTGTAGAAGGAGAAGGGAGGTGAGGTAGGAGGGGGCGAGGTGATGGAGAGCCTTGAAGCCCAGGGTGAGGAGTTTCTGCCTGATGCGCAGATTGATTGGTAGCCACTGGAGATTTTTGAGGAGGGGAGTAATATGCCCAGAGCGTTTCTGGACAAAGATAATCCGGGCAGCAGCATGAAGTATGGATTGAAGTGGAGAGAGACACGAGGATGGGAGATCAGAGAGAAGGCTGATGCAGTAGTCCAGACGGGATAGGATGAGAGCCTGAATGAGCAGGGTAGTGGTTGGGATGGAGAGGAAAGGGCGCATCTTGGCAATGTTGCGGAGCTGAGACCGGCAGGTTTTGGTCGCTGCTTGGATGTGAGGGGTGAATGAGAGAGCGGAGTCGAGGATGACACCAAGGTTGCGGGCTTGTGAGACGGGAAGGATGGTAGTGCCGTCAACAGAGAGGGGAAAGTCAGAGAGAGGGCAAGGTTTGGGAGGGAAGACAAGGAGTTCAGTCTTCGACATGTTGAGCTTTAGGTGGCGCGCAAACATCCAGATGGAGATGTCCTGAAGGCAGGAGGAGATGCGAGCCTGGAGAGGGGGGAGAGAGCAGGGGCAGAGATGTAGATCTGGGTGTCATCAGCGTAGAGATGATAGTTGAAGCCGTGGGAGCGAATGAGGTCACCAAGGGAGTGCGTGTAGATCGAGAACAGAAGGGGACCAAGCACTGAACCTTGGGGAACCCCCACAGTAAGAGGATGGGAGGGGGAGGAGGAGCCTGCAAAAGAGGCTGAGAAAGAACGACCGGAGAGATAAGAGGAGAAGGAGGAGAGGACGGAGTCTGTGAAGCCAAGGTCAGATAGTGTGTAGAGGAGAAGGGGGTGGTCCACAGTGTCAAAGGCAGCTGAGAGGTCGAGGAGGATTAGGACAGAGTATGAGCCGTTGGATTTGGCAAGCAGGAGGTCATTGGTGACCTTTGAGAGGGCAGTTTCCGTGGAATGTAGGGGACGGAAGCCAGACTGGTCCCCATCTGCCTCCCGGCCCTGGTCCTCCTCGGCAACCTGGCCTGGTCCCCCTCTGCCTCCCTGACCTTGTCCAGCCCCCACAACTTCTCGACCCTGGTCCCCCTTTGCCTCACGGCCCAGGTACTCCTCTGCCTCCTGGCCCTGGTCTCCCCTCACCATCCTACCTTGGTCCCCCTCTGCCTCTTGGACCTGGTCCCCCTGTGCCTCCCGGCCCTTATCCCTCAAGGCCTTCCGGCCTTGGTTTCCTTCTAGCTCCAGGCCCTTGGGTGAGCCTAAGTCCAGGCCCTGGGTCCCCTCTACCTCCCAGCCCTGGTCCCCCTGCCTCCCGGCCTAGGTACCCATCTGCCTCTTGGCCCTGGTCCCCTCTGTCTACCCGCCCTGGCCCCCATCTGCCTCCTAGCCCTGGTCCCTCTCTGCCTCCAGGACCTGCTCCCCCTCGGCCTCCTGGCCCTGGTCCCCCTCTGCTTCCCTGTCCTGATCCCCCTCTGCCTCCCTGCCCTTTTCACCCCCGCGTCTTCGCCCTGGTCCTCCTTTGCCTCCCGGCCCAGGTACCCCTCTGTCTCCTGGCCCTGGTCCGCCTCTGAGTCTATGACCTCGTCGTCCCGTGCCTCTCGGCCCTTATCCCCCTCTGCTTCTCAGCCCTGTTCCTCCTGTCTCCCGGCCCAGGTATCCCTCTGCCACCCGGCCCTGGTCCACTATTTCCCGGCCCGGGTACCCCTATGCTTCCTGGCCCTGGTCCCCCTCTGCCTCCCTGCCCTGATCCCCGTCTGCCTCCTGGCCCTGGTCCCTCTGTGCCTCCCGGACCTGGTCTCCCTGGACCTCCAGGCCCTGGTCCCTCTCTCCATCCCGGCCCAGATCCCCTCTACCCCCCTGTCCTGGTCCCCCTTCTCCTGGCCCAGGTACCCCACTGCCTCCCGGCCCTGGTCCGCCTCTGCGTCTATGACTTGGTCGCCCCGTGCCTCTCGGCCCTAGTCCCCCTCTGCTTCTCAGCCCTGGTCCGCCTTTCTCCTGGCCCAGGTACCCCTCTGCCTCCCTGCCCTGGACCCTTGTCTCCCGGCCCAGGTACCCCTTTACTTCCTGGCCCTGGTCCCCCTCTGCCTCCCCGCCCTGGTCCCCATCTGCCTCCCGGCCCTGGTCCCCTCTACCTCCCGGCCCTGGTCCCCCTGTCTCCAGGCCCATGTCCCCGTGTGCCTCCCGATCCCAGTCCCCACTACTTCTTGGCCATGGTCCCGCTCTACCTCCCGACCCAGGTACGCCTCTACCTCCTGGCCCTGGTCACCTTCTGCCTCCCAGCCCTGGTCCCCCATCTCTCGGCCCAGTTTCCCCTCTGCCTCTGGGTCATGGTCCCCCTGTCTTCGAGCCCAGGTACTCCTCTGCCTCCTGGCCTTGGTCCCCCTCTGCCTCCCTGCTCTGTTCCCCATCTGCATCCCGGGTCTGGTCCCTCTGTGCCTCCCGGCCCTGGTCTCCCTCAACCTCCAGGTCCTGGTTCCTCTCTCCGTCACGGCCCTGGGTCACCTCTACCTCCAGGCCCTGGTCCCCGTTTCCCGGGCCGGTTACCCTCCTGCCTCCTAGCCCTGATTCTCTCTGCCTCCAGGCCCTGGTCCCCCTCTGCTTCCCTGCCCTCGTCTCCCCCGCTTTTCCGTCCTGGTCCCCCTTTGCCTCCCGACCCTGGTTCTTCTGTCTCCTGGCCCAGGTCACCCTATGCCTCCTGGCCCTGGTCCCTCATCTCCCAGCCCAGGTACCCTTCTGCCTTCTGGCCCTGGTCCTCCTCTGCCTCCACGCCCGACTCCCCCTCTCTGTCCCAGCCATATACATCCCAGCCCTGCTGCCCGTCTCTTGGCCTAGTACGCCTCTGCCTCCTGGCCGTCGGCCCCCTGTCTCCTGGCCAATCTACTCCTCTGCCTCCCGGACCTGGTCCCTCTGTCCTTCCCGGCCTTGGTCTCCTTCTGCCTCCAGGGCCTGGGGTCTCTCTCCATCCCGACCCTTGGTTCCCTCTACCTCGAGGCCCTGGTCCAACTGTCTCCCGGCCCAGGTACCCCACTACCTCCCGACCCTGGTCCCCCTCTGCCTCGCCACCATGGTCCCCTTCTACCTCCCGTCCCTGGTCCCCCTCTGCCTGCGATGGTCCCCCCCCGCCTCTCAGAACTGGTTCCCCTCTGCCTCCTGGACCTGGTCCCCCTCTGCCTCCGGTCCAGGTACCCTGCCGCATCCTGGCCCTTTTCCCCCTCTGCATCCAGGCCCTGGTCCCCCGTCTCTCGGCCCAGGTACCCCTTCTGCCTCTGGGCCCTGATTCTCCCCTCTGCCTCCCCATCCTGGTCTTCCTGTGCCTCCAGGCCCTGGTCCCCCTCTGCATCCCTATCTTCGTTCCCCCCACCTCTCGGCCCTAGTTCCGCTGCCTCCCGGCCTAGGTCCCTCTGTGCCTCCTGGCCCTGGTCACTCTGTTCCTCCCGGCCCAAATCTCCCTCTACGTCCAGGCCCTTGGGTCTCAATCCGTCAAGGGCCTGGGTGCCCTCTGCATCCAGGCCCTTGTCCCCGTGTCTCCTGGCCCGCTAACCCCTCTGCCTACTAGCCCTGGTACCCCTCTGCTTCCTGGCCCACGTACCCTTCTGCCTCCTGGCCCTTGTCTCACTCTGCCGCCCTGCCATGGCCCCCATTGGCCTCCGTGGCCTGGTCACTCTGTGCTTCCCTCTACCTCCAGGCCCTGATCCTTCTCTCCGTTGCGGCCCTGGGTCCCCTCTACCTGCCCGCTCTGGTCTCCCTGCCTCCCGGCCCAGGTACCTCTCTACCTCCCGGCACTGGTCCCAGTTTCCTGGCCCAGGTACACCTCTGCCACCCGGCCCTGGTCACCCTCTGCTTCCCTGCTCTGGTCACCTTCTGCCTCCCTGCCGTGGTCTCCCCCGCCTCTCGGCCCGGGTCCCCCTGTGACTCCCGGCCTAGGTACCCCGTCGCATCCTGGCCCTTTCCCCCCTCTGCCTTCCGGCACTGGTGCCCCGTCTCCCCGCCTAGGTACCCCTCTGCCTCCTAACCCTGGTCGCCCTGTCTCCCGGCCCAGGTACCCTTCTGCCTCATGGCCCAGGTCCCCCTCTGCCATCATGCGCTGGTCCCTATCTGCCTCCCGGCCCTGATCTCCTTCTATATCTCCACTGGTTCCTTCCCCTCTGCCTTCAAACATGCCCATGTCTCTCCCATCCTAAAAAAACCCTCTCTTGACCCCACCTCACCTTCTTGTTATCGCCCCATGTCCCTCCTACCATTCCTTTCTAAACTCCTTGAACGAGTCGTCTACACGCGCTGCCTCGAATTCCTCAACACCAACTCTCTCCTCGACCCCCTCCAGTCTGGCTTCCATCCCCTACATTCTATGGAAACTGCCCTCTCAAAGGTCACCGATGACCTCCTGCTTGCCAAATCCAACGGCTCCTACTCTGTCCTAATCCTCCTCGACCTCTCAGCTGCCTTCGACACTGTGGACCTCCCCCTTCTCCTCAACGCGCTATCTGACCTTGGCTTCACAGACTCCGTCCTCTCCTGGTTCTCCTCTTATCTCTCCGGTCGTTCATTCTCAGTCTCTTTTGGAGGCTCCTCCTCCCCCCCCCCCGTCCCCTTACTGTGGGGGTTCCTCAAGGATCAGTTCTTGGTCCCCTTCTGTTCTCGATCTACACTCACTCCCTTGGTGACCTCCTGGATCTCTCCGGTCGTTCATTTTCAGTCACTTTTGGAGGCTCCTCCTCCCCCCCATCCCCTTACTGTTCGGGTTCCCCAAGGTTCAGTGCTTGGTCCCCTTCTGTTCTCGATCTACACGCACTCCCTTGGTGACCTCATTCGCTCCCACGGCTTTAACTATCATCTCTACGCTGATGACACCCAGATCTACATCTCTGCCCCTGCTCTCTCCCCCTCTCTCCAGGCTCGCATCTCCTTCTGCCTTCAGGACATCTCCATCTGGATGGCTGCCCGCCACCTAAAACTCAACATGTCCAAGACTGAACTCCTTGTCTTCCCCCACAAACCCTGCCCTCTCCCTGACTTTCCCATCTCTGTTGACGGCACTATCATCCTTCCCGTCTCACAAGCCCGCAACCTTGGTGTCATCCTCGACTCCGCTCTCTCATTCACCCCTCACATCCACGCCGTGACCAAAACCTGCCGGTTTCAGCTCCGCAACATTGCCAAGATCCGCCATTTCCTCTCCATCCAAACCGCTACCCTGCTCGTTCAAGCTCTCATCCTATCCCGTCTGGACTACTGCATCAGCCTTCTCTCTGATCTCCCATTCTCGTGTCTCTCCCCACTTCAATCCATACTTCATGTTGCTGCCCGGATTGTCTTTGTCCAGAAACGCTCTGGGCATGTTACTCCCCTCCTCAAAAATCTCCAGTGGCTACCAATCTGCGCATCAGGCAGAAACTCCTCACCCAAGTTGAAGCCGACTTCAAGGCTGTCCATCACCTCGCCCCCTCCTACCTCACCTCCCTTCTCTCCTTCTACAGCCCAGCCGGTACCCTCCGCTCCTCTGCCGCTAATCTCCTCACCGTACCTCGTTCTCGCCTGTCCCGCCATCGACCCCCATGCCCACGTCCTCCCCCGGGCCTGGAATGCCCTCCCTCTGCCCATTCGCCAAGCTAGCTCTCTTCCTCCCTTCAAGGCCCTACTGAGAGCTCACCTTCTCCAGGAGCCCTTCCCAGACTGAGCCCCTTCCTTCCTCTCCCCCTCTCTATTCCCCCATCTTACCTCCTTCCCTTCCCCACAGCTCCTGTATATATGTATATAAGTTTGTACGTATTTATTACGCTATTTATTTATTCATTTATTTATTAATTTTACTTGTACATATCTATTCTATTTATTTTATTTTGTTAGTATGTTTGGTTTTGTTCTCTGTCTCCCCCTTTTAGACTGTGAGCCCACTGTGGGGTAGGGACTGTCTCTATATGTTGCCAACTTGTACTCCCCAAGCGCTTAGTACAGTGCTATGCACACAGTAAGCGCTCAATAAATACGATTGATTGATTGATTGATCCAGGTCCGTTGAGTTTCTCCCCATCCCGGCCCTAGGTCACCTCTACCTCCCAGCCCTGGTACCCCATCTCCCGGCCTAGGTAACCCTCTGCCTCCTGGCCCTTGTCCCCCTCTGCCTCCCCACCCTGGTCCCTCTCTGCCTTCCAGCCTGGCCCTGGTACCTGGCCCTGGCTCCAGGCCCTGGTCCCTCTGTGTTTCCCGGACCTTGTTTCCTTCTACCTCCAGGCCATTGGGTCTCTCTCGGTCCTGGCCATAAGTCCCCTCTACCTCCCAGGTCTGGACCCCCTGTCTCCAGACCCGGGTACCCCTCTGCCTGGAGGCCCTGATTCACCTGTCTCCTGGCCCAGGTACCCCTCTGCCTCCAGGCCCTGATCCCCTTTTTCCTCCCTGCCCTGGTCCCCCCGGCTCGCAGCCATGGTCCCCCTCTGCCTCCCTGCCCTGGTCCCCCTGGCCTCTTGGCCCTGGTCCCACTCTGCTTCCGCACCCAGGTACCCCACTGTCTCCTGGCCCTGGTCAACCTCTGCCTCGCAGCCAAGGACCTCGTCTCCCAGCCCAGGTGCCCCTCTGCGTCCCGGCCCTGGTCACCCTGTCTTCCAGCCCAGGTACCTCTCTGCCTCCCGGCACTGGTCCCCCTCTGCTGCCCTGCCCTGGTCGGCCTCTGCTTCCCGGCACTGGTCTCCTTCTACCTCCAGGAACTTGGGTAACTCACCGTCCCGCCCCGGGGTCCACTCCACCTCCTGGTCTTGGTCTCGTTTCCTGACCTACGTACCCCCACTCCTCCTGGCCCCGGTCCCCCTTTGCCTCCCCGGCCTGGTCCCCCTCTGCCTCCCAGTCCCGGCTCCCCCCCGCCTCTCGGCCCTGGCCCCTCTGCCTCTCGGCACTGGTCCCCCTGCCTCCCGGTCCAGGTACCCCTTTGCCTCCCAGTCCTGGTCCCCCTCTGCCTCCCTGCCCTGGTACCTCCTGCCTCTCAATCAATCAATCAATCAATCAATCGTATTTATTGAGCACTTACTGTGTGCAGAGCACTGTACTAAGCGCTTGGGAAGTACAAGTTGGCAACATGTACAGACGGTCCCTACCCAACAGTAGGCTCACAGTCTAGAAGGGGGAGACAGAGAACAAAACAAAACATATTAACAAAATAAAATAAATAGAATAGATATGTACAAGTAAAAAAAATAAATAGATTAATAAATACGTACAAACATATATACAGGGGAAGGGAAGGAGGTAAGGCAGGGGGGATGGAGAGAGGGAGGAGGGGGAGAGGAAGGAGGGGGCTCAGTCTGGAAAGGCTTCCTGGAAGAGGTGAGCTCTCAGTAGGGCCTTGAATGGAGGAAGAGAGCTAGCTTGGCGGATGTTGGGAGGGAGGGCATTCCAGACCAGGGGGATGACGTGGGCCGGGGGTCGACGGCGGGACAGGCGAGAACGAGGCACGGTGAGGAGATTAGCGGCAGAGGAGCGGAGGGTGCGGGCTGGGCTGTAGAAGGAGAGGAGGGAGGTGAGGTAGGAGGGGGCGTGGTGATGGAGAGCCTTGAAGCCAAGAATGAGGAGTTTCTTCCTGATGCATAGGTTGATTGGTAGCCACTGGAGATTTTTGAGGAGGGGAGTAACATGCCCAGAGCGTTTCTGGACAAAGACAATCCGGGTAGCGGCGTGAAGTATGGATTGAAGTGGGGAGAGACAAGAGGATGAGAGATCAGAGAGGAGGCTGATACGGTAGTCCAGACGGGATAGGATGAGAACTTGAACGAGCAGGGTAGCGGTTTGGATGGAGGAAAGGGCGGATCTTGGCAATGCTGTGGAGCTGAGACCGGCAGGGTTTGGCGACGGCTTGGCTGTGAGGGGTGAATGAGAGAGCGGAGTCGAGGATGACACCAAGGTTGCGGGCTTGTGAGACGGGAAGGATGGTAGTCCCGTCAACAGTGATGGGAAAGTCAGGGAGAGGGCAGGGTTTGGGAGGGAAGACATGGAGTTCAGTCTTGGACATGTTGAGGTTTAGGTGGCGGGCAGACATCCAGATGGAGATGTCCTGAAGGCAGGAGGAGATGTGAGCCTGGAGGGAGAGGGAGAGAGCAAGGGTAGAGATGTAGATTTGGGTGTCATCAGCATAGAGATGATAGCTGAAGCCGTGGGAGCGTATGAGGTCACCAAGGGAGTGAGTGTAGATCGAGAACAGAAGGGGACCAAGCACTGAACCTTGGGGAACCCCCACAATAAGGGGATGAGAGCGGGAGGAGGAGCCTGCAAAAGAGACTGAGAATGAACGGCCGGAGAGATAAGAGGAGAAGCAGGAGAGGACGGATTCTGTGAAGCCAAGTTCGGATAGCTTGTTGAGGAGAAGGGGATGGTCCACAGTGTCGAAGGCAGCTGAGAGGTCGAGGAGGATTAGGATAGATTAAGAGCCGTTGGATTGTTGATTGGAGTGAACAGGAGGAGCTGCCAGGGCGCTCTCTGCTGACCCACCCAGAGACCTGCAGTACGGGCCCCTGCCCCAGCCAATCACCGCGCTTCCCAGAATCGGGTGTGGGCCGAGAGGAGCTTCGAGGGGGCCCTCTGCTGGCCGAGCCCCGGAGATGCAGGACGGTCCCTTTTTCAGCCAATCCCCACACTTCACTCCTTTAAGGAGAGGGGGAAAACGGGAAGACCTCCGATTTCGTCCTCTGCTGGTCGAGATCGCGAGCTGCAGGAGACTCCCCGACCCCAACCAATCCCCAAGCACCAGTAGATTGGGGATAACGGGAAGAGCTGGGAGGGCGTCCTCTTCTGCCCCCCCCCCCCCCCCAGAGCCCTGCAGGTCAGGCAAAGGCCCCAGCCAAACCCCGCGCTACATTGAATGTGTGGTCGGCCGGGAGGCGCTGCGAAAGCGCCCTCTATTGGCCGATCCCAAGAGCGGCAAGCGGTTCCCGGGCTCCAACCGATCCCCACGCTCCAGTGATTTAAGGAAAAGGGGGGAAACGGGAAGAGCTCCTAGGGCGACCTCTGCTTCCCGAGCCTGTTTGCAGGGGAATCACCGAACGCAACCAGTCCCCAAACAACAGTTGATAAGTAAGAGCGGGAGGAGCTTCGAGGGCGCCCCCTGTTAGGCGACCTCACGAGCTTAAGGAGAATCCCCGACATCAGCAGATCCCCAAGCACCAGTTCATTTGGAGGGGACGCGAGAAGCTGAGCGGGCGCCCCCTGCTGACCGAGTCCAAAAGCTACAGGGGAATCCTCGGTCCTAGGCAATCCCCGCACTCCACTGACTCGGGGGCGACGGGAGAAGCTTCGACGGGGCCATCTGCTGGCCGGGGCCTCGAGCTGCAGGGAAATCCCTTGCCCCAACCAATCCGCGCCCCACAGAATGGGGGGAAACAGGAAGAGCTGCGATGGCGTCCTCTGCTGGCCGACCTCACGAGATATTGGAGAATTCCCGACCCCAGGCAGTGCCCAAGCACCAGTTGATTCGGGGGAAAGGGGGGATTGGGAAGGGCGACCTCTGCTGGACCAACCAGAGACCTGAAGGACGGGCCCTTACCCCAGCCAATCACCGCGCCACACTGAATGTGGGGTGTGTGGGGTGGAGCTGCGAGGGCTCCCTCTATTGGCCGAGCCCAGGATTTGCAGGACGGTACCCGGCTCCAGCTGATCCCTATGCTCCATTCATTTACAGAGTGGGGGGAAACAGGAAGAGCTGGGAGGGCGTCCAGTGCTGGCCGAGTTTGCGAGCTGCAGGAGAATCCAGGACCGCAGTCAATCCCCAAGCACCAGTTGATTGGGGTGAAGGGGAGGAGCTGCGAGGCTGCTCCTCGCCCCCTCCTAACTCACCTCCCTTCTCTCCTTCTATAGCCCAGCCCGCACCATCTGCTCCTGTGCTGCTAATCTCCTCACCGTGCCTCGTTTTCGCCTGTGCCGCCGTCGACCCTCGGCCCCCGTTAACCCCCTGGCCTGGAATGCGCTCCCTCCGTACATCTGCCAAGCTAGCTCTCTTCCTCCCTTCAAAGCCCTACTGAGAGCCCACCTCCTCCAAGAGGCCTTCCCAGACTGAGCCCCCTCCTTCCTCTCCCCCATCCCCCTCCGCATACCCCCACCTTACCTCCTTCGCCTTCCCACAGCACCTGTACATATGTATATATGTTTGTAGACATTTATTACTCTATTTATTTATTTACTTTATTTGTACATATTTATTCTATTTATTTTATTTTGTTAATATGTTTTGATTTGTTCTCTGTCTCCCCCTTCTAGACTGTGAGCCCACTGTTGGGTAGGGACCGTCTCTATATGTTGCCAACTTGTACTACCCAAGCGCTTAGTACAGTGCTCTGCACTCAGTAAACGCTCAATAAATACGATTGAATGAATGAATGAATGAATGAATGCCCTCTGCTGGCCGACCTAGCCAACTGAAGGAGAACCCACGCCTTTAGCCGATTCCCAAGCACCAGTGAATTTGGAGGGGATGGGAGAAGCTGAGAGGGCGCCCTCTGCTGACCGATTCCAACAGGTATAGGGGAATCCCTGGTCCCAGCCAATCCTCGCACTTCACTGATTCGGGGACGACGATTGAAGCTGCGAGGGCACAATCTGCTGGTCGGAACCTCGAGCTGAAGGGACATCCCTGGCCCCAACATATCTGAGCCCTACTGAATGGGTTGGGGTGACAGGATGACCTGCGTGGGCGCCCTCATTTGACCGAGCCCAAGAGATGCAGGACGGTCCCCGGATCAAGCCGATCCCCACGGTCCAGTCATTTAAGAAGGGGGGAAATGGGACGAGCTGGGAGGGTGTCCTCTGCTGGCAGAGCTCGCGAGTTCCAGGAGAATGCCCGACCCTAGCAAATCCCCGAGCACCAGTTGATTGGGGGGAACGGAGGGCGCCCTCTGCTAGCCCAAATAGAGCCCTGCAAGACGGGCCCCGGCCCCAGCCAAACCTCGCTCTGCACTGAATGTGTAGTGGGCCGGGAGCAGCTGCGAGGGCGCCTTCTGTTGGCCTAACCCCGGAGCTGCAGGACGGTCCCAGGCTCCAGCCGATCCCCACGCTACACTCATTTAATGAGATGGGCAGAAACGGGAAGAGCTGCGAGGGCGTCCTCTGCTGGCCAAGCACACGAGCTAAAAGACAGTCCCTGACTCAAACCGATCCCCATGTTCCACTCAGTTGAGGAGGGGGGAGAAACGGGAAGAGCTGCGAGGGCGCCACCTGCTGGCCCACGAAGAGACCTGCAGGTCGGCCCCTGCCCCAGCAGATCTCCGAGTTTCACTGAATGTGGGGTGGGCCTGAAGGATCACGAAGGGCGACCTCTTTTGGCCGAACCCAGGAGCTGCAGGATGGTCCCCGGCTCCAGCTGATCCCCACCTCCACACATTTAAGGAGAGGGGGTAACCGGAAAGAGCTGAGAGGGCATCTTCTGCTGGCCCACACAGAGCATTGCAGGACGGGCCCCGGCCTCAGCCAAACCCCGCGCCCCACTGAATGTGGGATGGGCAGGGAGGAGCTGCCAGAGCGCCTTCGGTTGTCCGAGGCCAGGAGCTACAGGACGGTCACTGGCTCCAACCAATCGCCACCCTTCACTCATTTAAGGAGGGGGGGGAACGGGAGGAGCTGCCAGGGCGCCGCCTGCTGGCCGACCTCGCGAGCTTTAGGAGAACCCATGACGTCAGCCGATCCCCAAGCACCAGTTCATTGGAGGGGATGGGAGGAGCTTGGGGAGGAGACTTCTCTGCTTGAGGGGAATCCTCGGGTCCCGCCAATCCCTGCATTCCACTGATTTGGGGTGACGGGAGAAGCTGCGAGAGCGCCATCTGCTGGCCCATCAAGAGACCTGCAGGACGGGCCCCTGTAACAGCAGATCTCCGCGATTCACTGAATGTGGGCTGGGCCACAGGAGGAGCTTCGAGGGCACCCCCTGCCAGGCGACCTCGCGAGATTAAGGAGAATCCCCAACATCAGCCGATCCCCAATCACCAATTCATATGGAGGGGACGTGAGAAGCTGAGGGATGCTGAGGAAAATCCTCGGCCCCAGCCAATCCCCTCACTGCACTTACTAGGGAGCGACGGGAGAAACTGCGAGGGCGCCATCTGCTGGCCTGTCCCTCGAGCTCCAGGGAAATCCCTTGCCCCAACCAATCCGCGCCCCACTTAATGGGGAGGAGGGCAGGACCAGCGATTGTGTTCTCTGCTGGCCGAACCCAGGAGCTACAGGACGGTCCCTGGCTCAAGCCGATCTCCATGCTCCACTCAGTTAAGGAGCGGGGAGAAACGGGAAGAGTTGCGAGGTCGTCCTCTACTGGCCGAGCTCGTGAGCTGCAGGAGAATTCCCGAATCCAGGCAATCCCCAAGCACCAGTTGATTGTGGGAAACGGGAGGAGCTGCGAGGACGCCCTCTGCTGCCCCACCCAGAGCCCTTCAGGACGGTACCCTGTCCAAGCCAAACCCGGCGCTCCACTTTATGTGGGGTTGGCCTGGAGGACCGGTGAGGGCGCCCTCTGTTGGCTGAGACAAGGAGCAGCAGGAGGGCCCCAGGCTCCAGCCGATCCCCACACCCCAATCTTTTAAGGATAAGGGGGGAAAAGAGAAGAGCTGCTATGGCGTACTCTGCTGTCTGACCTCGCCATCTTAAGGAGAACCCCTAAAGTCAGCCGTTCCCCAAGCACCAGTTGATTAGGAGGGGGTGGGAAAAGTTGAGAGGGCGACTCCTGTTGACCGAGTCCAAGAGCTGCAGGGGAATCCCCTTCCCCAGCCAATCCCTGCACTCCACTGATTTGGGGGCGACGGGACAAGCTGCGAGGGAGCCATCTGCTGGCCGGGCCCTCCAGCTGCGGGGAAATCCTTTGCCCCAACCAATCCGCGCTCCACTGAATGGGGGGAATGGAGGACCTGCGAAGACGTTCTCTGGTGGCCGAGCCCAGGAGTTGTAGGACAGTCACCGCCTCCAGCCGATACCCACGCTCGACTAATTTAAGGAATGAGGTTAAACGGGAAGAGTTATGAGGGCGTCCTTTGCTGGCCGAGCTCGCGATGTGCAGGAGAATCCCCGACCCCAGCCAATCCCCAAGCACCAGTTTATTGGTGGGAAATGCAGGAGCTGAGAGGGTGCCCCCTGCTGGCCGATCTCGCGAGCTTTAGGAGAACAATCGACTTCAGGCGATCCCCAAGCCCCAGTTGATTTGGAGGGGACAGGAGATGTTCAGAGGGCACCCTCTGCTGACTGAGTCCAAGAGATGCAAGGGAATCCCTGGGCCCCGCAAATCCCTGCCCTCCACTGCTTTAGGGCGTCGGGAGGAGCTCCGAGGGCGCCCTCTGTTAGCCGATGAGGTACAGACCATTCCCTAGCTCCAGCATATCCCCTTGCTCCACTCATTTAAGGAGAAGGGGGAAAGGGGAAGAGCTGCTAGGACGTCCTCCACTGACCGAGCTCAGCTGTAGGAGAATCCCTGACCCCAACAAATCCCCAAGCACCAACGGATTGGGGGGCACGGGAGGAGCGGCGAGGGCGCCCAGTGCTAGCCGATTTCGCGAGCTTAAGTACTCCCGACTTCAGCCGAGACCCAAGCACCAGTTGGTTTGAAGGGGATGTGAGTAGCTGAGATGGCGCCCTCTGCTGACCGAGTCCAAGAGACGCAGGGGAATCCCCTGTCCCAGCCAATCCCTGCACTCCACTGATTTGGGACGGCGGGAGAAGCTGCGAGGGCGCCATCTGCTGGCCGGGCCTTGGATCTGCGGGGAATTCCCTTGCCCCAACCATTCCGTACCCCAATGAATGGTGGGGGTGGTGCAGGAAGACCTGCGAGGGCGCTCTCTTCTGGCCGTGCACAGGATCTGGAGGACGGTCTCCAGCTCCAGCCGATCCCCACGCTCCACTCATTTAAAGGGACGGGGAAAAAAGGGAAGAGCTGCGAGGGCGTCCTCTGCTGGTCGAGATCGCGAGCTGCAGGTGAATCCCCGACCCCAGCTAATCCCCAAGCACCAGTTGATTGGGGGGAACGGGAGAAGCTGGGAGGGCGCTCTCTGCTACCCTCACCCCCAAGCCGTGCAGGACGGGCAACGGCCACAGCCAATCCCAGCGCTACATTGAATGTTTGGTGGGCCGGGAGCAGTTGCGAGGGCGCCCTCTGTTGGCCGACCCCAGGATCGGCCAGCGGTTCTCGGGCTACAACCGACCTCCACGCTCCACTCATTTAAGGAGAAGGGGGGAAACGGAAAGAGCTGCTAGGGCGTCCTCTGATAGCCGAGTTTGTTGGCAGGAGAATCCCCAAAGGCAGCCAGTCCCCAAGGACAAGTTGATTGGGAGGAACAGGAGGAGCTTCGAGGGCGCCCCCTGAGAAGCGACCTCGAGAGCTTCAGGAGAATCCCCTACATCAGCAGATCCCCAAGCACCAGTTGATTTGGAGGGGACGCGAGAAGCTGAGAGGGCAACCCCTGCTGTCCGAGTCCAAGAGCTACAGGGGAATCCTCGGACCCAGCCAATCCCCGCACTCCACTGACTCTGGGGCGACGGGAGAAGCTGCGAGGGCTCCATATGCTGGCAGGGCCCTCGAGCTGCAGGGACATTCCCTGTCCCGACCAATCCGTGCCCCACTGAATGGAGAGGACGGGAGGACCAGCGAGTGCGTTCTCTGCTGGCCGAACCCAGGAGCAACAGGACGGTCCCTGGCTCAAACCGATCCCCATGCTTCACTCAGTTAAGTATTGGGGGGGGGAAACGGGAAGAGCTGCAACGGCGTCCTCTGCTGGCCGACCTCGCGAACTACAGGAGAATCCCCGACCCGAGGCAATGCCCAAGCACCAGTTGATTGGAGGGATCGGGAGGAGCTGCGAGGGCGCCCTCTGCTGGTCCACCCAGAGCACTGCAGGACGGGCTCCGGCCACAGCCAATCCCCGCGCTCCACTGAATGAGTGCTGGGTCGGGAGGAGCTGCGAGGGAGCCCTCTGTTGGCCGAGCCCAAGAGCTGCAGGACTGTCACCGGCTCCAGCTGATCCCCACGCTCCACTAATTTAAGTAGGTGGGGGAAACGGGAAGAGCTGCTAGGGCGTCTTCTGCTGGCCGCGCTCACGATCTTTAGTAGAATCCCCGAACGCAGTCAATCTCCCAGCACCAGTCGATTGGGGGGAATGGAAGGAGCTGCGAAGGCGCCCCCTGCTAGCCTACCACGCGTGCTTAAGAATAACTCCCGACTTCAGCCGATCCCCAAGCACCAAGATTTGGAGGGGACGGAAAGTGCTGCTACGGCGCCGTCTGCTGGCCGACCTCGCGAGCTACAGTAGACTCCCCGACCCCAGCCAATGCCCAAGCAATAGTTGACTGGGGGAACGGGGAGATCTACGAGGGCGACCTCTACTGGCCCAACTAGAGACCTGTAGGGCGGGCTCTTGCCCCAGACAATCACCGCGCCACACTGAATGTGGTGTGTGACGGGTGGAGTTGCGAGGGCGCCCTCTATTGGCCGTTCCCAGGATCAGCCGGACGGTCGCCGCCTCCAGCCGATCCCCACGCTCCTTTCATATAAAGAGTGGGGGAAACGGGAAGAGCTGAGAGGGCGTCCTGTGCTGGCCGAGATCATGAGCTGCAGGAGACTTCCCGACTCCAGCGAATACCCAAGCACCAGTTGATTGGGGTGAATTGGAGGAGATGCGAGGGTGCCCTCAGCTGGCCGACCTCGCTAGTTGAAGGAGAACCCACGACTTCAGCCGATCCCCAAGCACCATTTAATTTGGAGGGGACAGGAGAAGCTGAGAGGGCGCCCTCTGCTAACCGAGTCCAAGAGCTACAGGGGAAATCCTGGTCCCAGCCTATTCATTCATTCAATCGTATTTATTGAGCGCTTACCGTGTGCAGAGCACTGTACTAAGCGCTTGGGAAGTACAAGTTGGCAACATATAGAGACGGTCCCTACCCAACAGTGGGCTCATAGTCTAGAAGGGGGAAACAGAGAACAAAACAAAACATCTTTACAAAATAAAATAAATAGAATAAATATGTACAAGTAAAATAAATAAATAAATAGAGTAATAAATAAGTACAAACATATACATATGTACACGTGCTATGGCGAAGGGAAGGGGGTAAGGCGGGGGGGATGGAGAGGGGGAGCCTATACCCTACTCCACTAATTTGGGGGCGACGGTTGAACCTGCGAAGGCACCATCTGCTGGTCGGGACCTCGAGCTGCAGGGAAATCCCAGGCCCCTACAAATCCGCGCCCCACTGAATGGGTTGGATGCGATGACGTGCGAGGGCACACTAATTTGATTGAACCCAAGAGATGCATGACAGTCCCCGGCTCCAGCCGATCCCCACGCTCCACTCATTTAAGAAGGGGGGGAAACGGGAAGAGCTTCGAGGGCGTCCTCTGCAGACCGAGATCACGAGTAGCAATCATTCAATCAATCAATCGTATTTATTGAGCGCTTACTGTGTGCAGAGCACTATACTGAACGCTTGGGAAGTACAATTTGGCAACATGTAGAGACAGTCCCTACCCAACAGTGGGCTCACAGTCTAGAAGGGGGAGACAGAGAACAAAACAAAACATATTAACAAAATAAAAAAATAGAATAGATATTTGCAAGTAGAATAAATAAATAAATAGAGTAATAAATATGTACAAACATATATACATATATACAGGTGCTGTGGGGAAGGGAAGGAGGTAAGATGGGGGATGGAGAGGGGGACGAGGGGTAAAGGAAGGAAGGGGTTCAGTCTGGGAAGCCATCCTGGAGGACGTGAGCTCTCAGTAGGGCCTTGAAGGGAGGAAGAGAGCTAGCTTGGCGGAAGGGCGGAGGGAGGGCATTCCAGGCCAAGGGGATGACGTGGGCCGGGGGTCGACGGCGGGACAGGTGAGAACGAGGGACGGTAGGAGATTAGCAGCAGAGGAGCGGAGGGTGCGGGCTGGGCTGTAGAAGGAGAGAAGGGAGGTGAGGTAGGAGAGGGCGAGGTGATGGAGAACCTTGAAGCCCAGGGTGAGGAGTTTCTGCCTTATGCGCAGATTGATTGGTAGCCACTGGAGATTTTTGAGGAGGGGAGTAACATGCCCAGAGCGTTTCTGGACAAAGACGATCCGGGCAGCAGCATGAATTATGGATTGAAGTGGGGAGAGACATCGGGATGGGAGATCAGAGAGAAGGCTGATGCAGTAGACCAGACGGGATAGGATGAGAGCTTGAACGAGCAGGGTAGCGGTTTGGATGGAGAGGAAATGGCAGATCTTGGCAATGTTGCGGAGCTGAAACCGGCAGGTTTTGGTCACGGCTTGGATGTGAGGGGTGAACGAGAAAGCGGAGTCGAGGATGACACCAAGGTTGCGGGCTTGTGAAACGGGAAGGATGGTAGTGCCGTCAACAGAGATGGGAATGTCAAGGAGAGGGCAGAGTTTGGGAGGGAAGACAAGGAGTTCAGTCTTGGGCATGTTGAGTTTTAGGTGACGGGCAGACATCCAGATGGAGATGTCCTGAAGGCAGGAGGAGATGCGAGCCTGGAGAGAGGGGGAGAGAGCAGGGGCAGAGATGTAGATCTGGGTGTCATCAGCATAGAGATGATAGTTGAAGCCGTGGGAGCAAATGAGGTCACCAAGGGAGTAGCAGGAGAATCCCCGACCCCAGCCAATCCTGAAGCACCAGTTGATTGGGGGGAACGGGAGGAGCTGCGAGGGTGCCCTCTGCTGGCCCACTCGGAGCCCTGCAGGACGGACCCCGGCGCCAGAAAATCCACGCCCTACACTGAATTGGGGGTGGGCGGGGAGAACCTGCCTGAGCGCACTCTGTTGGCCGAGCCCAGGAGCTGCGGGACGGTCTGCGGTTCCAGCTGATCCCCACAATCCACTCATTTAAGGAGAGGTGGGAAACGGGAAGAGCAGCAAGGACGTCCTCTGCTGGCCGACCTCCGGAGCTGCAGGAAAATCCCCGACCCCAACCACTCCCCAACCACCAGTTGATTGGGGGGAACGGGAGGAGCTGCGAAGGCGCCCTCTGCTGGCCCACCCAGAGCACTGCAGGACCCTACCCGGTCCCAAACAAATCCCGCGCTCCACATTATGTGGGGTGGGCCGGGAGGACCTGCAAGTGCGCCCTCTGTTGTCCGAGCCCAGGAGCTACAGGACGGCCCCTTGGTCCAACGGATCGCCACATTTCACTTATTTAAGAAGGGGGGAAAGGGAGGAGCAGCTAGGGCGCCGCCTGCTGGCCGGCCTCGCGAGCTTAAGGAGAACCCTTGACGTCAACCGATCCCCAAGCACCAGTTGATTAGGAGGGGACGGGAGAAGATGATAGGGCGGCCTGTGTTGACCGAGTCCAAGAGCTGCAGGGGAATTCCCTTTCTCAGCCGAACCCTGCACTTCACTGATTTGGGGCGACGGGTGAATCTGCGAGGGCGCCATCTGCTGGCCGGGCCCTGGATCTGCTGGAAATTCCCTTGCCCCAACCAATCCGTGCCCCACTGAATGGGGGTGGATGGGGAGGAAGACCTGCAAGGGCGCTCTCTGCTGGCCGAGCACAGGATCTGGAGGAAGGTCTCCAGCCCCAGCCGATCCCACGCTCTACTCATTTAAAGGGAGGAGGGAAACGGGAAGAGCTGCGAGGGACTCTTCTGCCTGCCGAGATCGTGACCTGCAGGAGAATTCCCGACCCCAGCCAATCCCCAAGCAACAGTTGACTGGGGAGAAATGGAGGAGCTGCGAGGGCGCCCTCTGCTGGCCCACCCTGAGACCTTCAGTACGGGCCCCTGCCCCAGCCAATCCCCGCGCTGCACTGAATTGGGGGTGGCCCGGGAGGACCTGCGAGGGCGCCCTCTGTTAGCCGAGCCCAGAGGCTGCAGGAGGGTCCCCGGTTCCAGCCGATCCCCAAGTTCCAGTCGGTTAAGGAGATGGGGGGAAACGGGAAGAGTTGCGAGGGCGTCCTCTGCTACCCGAGTTCGTGAGCTGCAGGGGAATCCCCTACCCGAGCCAGTCCCCATGCACCAGTTGAATGGAGGGGACGGGAGGAGTTGCGTGGGCGATCTCTGCAGGCCCACCCAGAACCCTGCAGAACGGGCACGAGTCGCTGCCAATCCCCGCGCTCCACTGAAGGTTGGGTGGGCCCGGAGGAGCTGCGAGGGCGTACTCTGTTGGCCGAGCTCAGGAGCTGCATGACGGTCCCCGGCTCCAGCCGATCCCCACGCTCCATTCATTTAAGGAGATGAGGGAAACGGGAAGAGCTGCGAGAGCGTCCTCTGCTAACTGAGCGCACCATCTGCTGGAGAATCCCCGATCCCAGCCAATCCCCAAGAACCAGTTGATTGGGGGGAACGAGAGGAACTGCGAGGATGCCGCCTGCTTGCCGAGCTCATGAGATTAAGGAGAATTACCGACCTCAGTCGATCCCCAAGCACCAGTTGATTTGGAGTTGAACGGAAAAGCTGAGAGGACACCCTCTGCTGACCGAGTCAAATAGCTGCAGGGGAATCCTCAGCCCCAGCCAATCTCCGCATTCTACTGATTTGGGGGCGACGGGAGAAGCTGTGAGGGCGCCATCTGCTGGCCGGGCCCGCGAGATGCAGGGAAATCCTTTGCCCTAACCAATCCGTGCCCCGCTGAATGGGTGGGGATGGGAGGACTTGCGACTTCGCTTTCTGCTGGCTGAGCCCAGGAGTTACAGGAGGGTCCCTGGCTCCAGCCGATCCCCGCGCTCCACTCATTTAAGGAGATGGGGAAACGGGAAAAGCTGCGAGGGCATCCTCTGCTGGCCGAGATCACGAGCTGCAGGAGAATTCCAGGCCACAGCAAATCCCCAAGCAACAGTTAATTGGGGGAACGGGAGTAGCTTCGAGGGCTCCCTTTGCTGGCCCACCCAGGGCTCAACAGGACGGGCCCCGGCCCCAGCCAATTACTGCCCTTCATTGAATGGGGGGTGGGCCGGGTGGAGCTGGGTGGGCACCCTCTGATAGCCGAGCCCAGGTGCTGAGGGATGGTCTCTGGCTCCAAGAGATACCCACGTTCCACTCATTCACGGAGAGGGTGGGAAACGGGGAGAGCTGCGAGGGCGCCCTCTGCTGGCCGAGCGCGCGAGATGCAGTAGAATCCCTGACCCCAGCTAATCTCCAATCACCAGTTGATTGGGCGGAAGGGGAGGAACTGCGTGGGCGCCCTCTGTTGGCCGAGCACAGGTGATGCAGGATGGTCACTGGCTCCAGTCGATCCCCACGCTCCACTCACTCAAGGAGAGGGTGGGAAACGGGAAGAGCAGCGAGGGCGTCCTCTTCAGACCGAGTTCGCGAGTAGCAGGAGAATCCCCGACCCCAGCCAATCCTGAAGCACCAGTTGATTGGGGGGAACGGGAGGAGCTGCGAGGGTGCCCTCTGCTGGCCCACTCAGAGCCCTGTAGGACGGACCCCGGCCCCAGAAAATCCAAGCCCTTCACTGAATTGGGAGTGTGCGGGGAGGACCTGCGAGAGCACACTCTGTGCGCCGAACCCAGGAGCTGCAGGACGGTCCGCGGCTCCAGCTGATCCCCACAATCCACTCGTTTAAGGAGAGGTGGGAAACGGTAAGAGCAGGGAGGGAGTCCTCTGCTGACCGAGCTCGCCAGCATCAGGAGACTCCCCTACCCCAGCCACTCCCTATGCACTAGTTGATTGAGGAGAATGGGAGGAGCTGCGAGAGTGCCCTCTGCTGGCCCACCCAGAGCACTGCAGAACAGTCCATGGCCACAGCTAATACCCGCGGTCCACTGAATGGGGGGTGGGCCGAGAGGTCCGGCGAGGACACCCTCTGTTGGCTGAGAACTGGAGCTGCAGAATGGTCCCGGCTCAAGCCGATCCCCAAGCTCCAGTCATTTAAGGAGAGAGGGGGAATCGGGAGGAGCTGCGAGGGCGCCCTCTGCTGGCGGAGCTCGCGAGCTGCAGGAGAATACCCGACCTCACCCTATCCCCAAGAATCAGTTGATTTGGAAGGGATGGGAAATGCTGCGAGAGCGCTCTCTGCTGACCGAGTCCAAGAGCTGCAGGGGAATCCCCGGACCCAGCCAATTGCCGCACTCCACTGATTTGAGGGCGATGAGAGAAGCTGCGAGGGCGCCATCTGCTGGCCGTCCCAGCGAGCTGCAGGGAAATCCCTTACCCCAACCAACCCGCGCCCTACTGAATTCTGCGGGGGCAGGAGGAACTGCGAGGGCGCCCTCGGCTGTCCGAGCTCAGGAGCTGCAGCACGGTCCCGGCTACAGCTGCTCATGACGATCCACTCAGCTAAGGAGAGGGGGGAATGGGGAAGAGCTGCGAGGGGATCCTCTGCTGGCCGAGATCGCGAATTGCAGGAGAATCTTAGACCCCAGGCAATACGCAAGCAGCTGTTGTTTGGAGGGAATTGAAGGAGCTGCGAGGGCACACTCTGCTGGCCCATCCAGAGCCCTGCAGGACGGGCCCCGCCCCAGCCAATCCCAGAGCTCGACTGAAGAGAGGGTGGGCCGGGATGACCTGCGAGGGTGCCCTCTGTTGGCCGAGCCCAGGAGCTGCAGGACGGTTCCCGTCTGCAGCCGATCCCCATGCTCCGCTCTTTTAAGAAGAGGGGTGGAATCACGAATAGCTGCGAGGGCGTCCTCTGCTGGCCGTGCTCGCGAGCTGCAAAAGAATCCCCGACCCCAGCCAATGCCCAAGCACCAGTTGATTTGGGGGAACGGGAAGAGCTGCTTGGGCATTCCCTGCCCGCCGACCTAGTGCACTGCAGGAGATTCCCCGACATCAGCCGATCCCCAAGCACCAGTTTATTTATAGGGGACGTTAGAAGGTGAGAGGACGCCCTCTCCTGACCGAATCCAAGAGCTTCAGGGAAATTCTCGGGCCCAGCCATCCCCGCACAACACTGATTTGAGGACGACGGGAGAAGATGAGAGGGCGCCATCTGTTGGCCGGGCCCGCGAGCTGCAGGGAAATCCCTTGCCCCAACCAACCTGAGCCCCGTTGAATGGGTGGGGACGGGAGTACCTGCGAGTTCGCTCTCTGCTGGCTGAGCCCAGGAGCTGCAGGAGGGTCCCCGGCTCCAGCCGATCCCCAAACTCCACTCATTTGAGAAGGGGGGAGTGAAATGGGAAGAGCTGCAAGGGCGTACTCTGCTGGCCGAGCTCGCGAGCTGCAGTAGAATCCCAGACCCCAGGCAATCACAAAACACCAGTTGATTAGGGGGGACGGGAGGAGCTGCGAGGACGCCCCGTGCTGGCCGACCTCGCGAGCTGCAGAGGAATCACCGTCCTCCGAGAATCCCCAAGCACCAGTTGATTCGGAGGGAACGGGAGAAGCTGAGGGGGCACCCTCTGCTGACCGAGTCCAAGAGCTGCAGGGGAATCCCCGGCCAGAGCTAATCCCCGCACTCCACTCATTTGGGGGCGACTGGAGAAACAGCGAGGGAGTGATCTGTTGGCCGGTCCCGCGAGCTGCAGGGAAATTCCTTGTACCAACTGATTCTCGTCCCACTAAAGTGGGGGAACTGGAGGACCTGCGAGGGCGCCCTCTGCTGGCCGAGCCCAGGAGCTGCAGGACGGTGCTCGGCTCCAGCAGATCCTCGCGCTCCACTCATTTAAAGGGGGGGGGGGGGAAGGGAAGATCTGCGAGGGTGCCCCCTGCTGGCCGACCTCGCAATTTTAAGGAGAATCCCCGACCTCAGCCGATCCCCAAGCACAAGTTGACTTGGAGGGGACAGGCGAAGCTGAGAGGGCGCCCTCTGTTGACCGAGTCCAAAAGCTGCAGCAGAATCCTCGGCCCCAGCCAATCCCAGCACTCCACTGATAACAATAATAATAATGATAGCATTTATTAAGCGCTTACTATTTGCAAAGTACTGTTCTAAGCGCTGGGGAGGTTACAAGGTGATGAGGTTGTACCACGGGGGGCTCACAGTCTTCATCCTCATTTTACAGATGAGGGAACTGAAGCCCAGAGAAGTTAAGTGACTTGCCTAAAGTCACACTGCTGACAGTTGGCGGAGCCGGGATTTGAACCCATGACCTCTGACTCCAAAGCCCGTGCTCTTTTCACTGAGCCACACTGATGTGAGGGCGACGGAAGAGGCTGCGAGGGGGTCATCTGCTTGGCGGGACCGCGAACTGCAGGGACATCCCTTGCCCCAACCAATCCTTGCCCTATTGAATGGGGGGGGGGAGGGGAAGGGAGGACTTTCAAGGGTGCCCTTTGCTGACCGAGCCCAGGAGCTGCAGGACTGTCCCCGGCTTCAGCCGATCCCCACGCTCCACTTAGTTAAGGAGATGGGAGGAAACGGGAAGAGCTGAGAGGGCGTCTTCGGCTGGCCGAGCTCGCGAGCTTGAGGAGAATCCCCGACCCCAGCCAAATCCAAACACCGGTTGATTGGGAGAACGGGAGGAGCTGCGATGGCGCCTTCTGCTGGTCCATACAGAACACTGCAGGGCGGGCCCCGGCCCCAGCCAATCCCCGCGCTCCACTGAATTGGGGGTGGGGCTGGAGGAGCTGCCAGGGCGCCCTCTGGTAGCCGAGTCCAGGAGCTGCAGGACGGTCCCCGGCTCCTGACGATCCCCACACTCCACTCATTTACGTAGAGGGGGGGAAAATGGGAAGAGCTGCGAGGGCGTCCTCTGCTGGGCGAGCTTGCGAGCTGCAGGAGAATCCCCGACCCCTGCCAATTCCCAAGCACCAGTTGATAAGGGGGAACGGGAAGAGCTGCGAGGGCGCCCTCTGCTAGCCCACACAGAGTACTGCTGGACGGGCCCCCGCCCCAGCCAATGCCCACGCTCCACTGAATGGGGGGGGGGCCGGGAGGAGCTGCGAGGGCTCCGTCTGTTGGCCGGAACAGAAGCTGCAGGACGTTCCCCGGGTGCAGCCCATCCCCACGCTCCACACTTTTAAGTAGGTGGGGAATGGGAAGAGCTGAGAGGGCGCCCTCTGCTGGGCGAGCTCGCAAACTGCAGGAGAATCCCCGACACCAGCCAGTCCCCAAGCACCAGTTTATTGGGGGGAATGGGAGGGACTGCGAGGGCGCCCACTGCTGGCCCACCCAGAGCCCTGCATGATGGGCCCCGGCCCCAGCCAATCCCCGCGCTCCACTGAATGTAGGTTGGGCCGGGTGGTGATTCGAGGGCTCCCTCTGTTTGCCGGGACAGGAACTGCAGGACGTTCCCCGGCTGCAGCTGATCCCCAAGCTCCACTCATTGAAGGAAGGGGGGTGGAATGGGAAGAGCTGCGAGGGCATACTCTGCTGGCCGAGTTCGCGACCTGCAGGAAAATCCACAACTCCAGACAATCCCCAAGCACAAGTTTATTGGGGGGAACGGAAGGAGATGTGAGGGCGTCCCATGCTGGCCTCTAGCTTCAGGAGAAGCACTGACCTCAGCCAATCGCGAAGCACCAGTTGATTTGGAGGGGACGGGAGGAGTTGAGATGGCGTCCCATGCTGACCGAGTCCAGGAGTTGCAGGGGAATCCCCGAGCCCAGCCAATCTCCTCACTCCACCCATTTAGAGGCGATGGGAGTTGTTGCGAGGGCTCCACCTGCTGGTCGGGCCCGCGAGCTGCAGGGAAATCCCTTGCCCCAACAAATCCGCGCCCCATAGAAGAGGGGGGATGGGAGGAATTGCAAGTTCTCCCTCCGCTGGCCGAGCCCAGGAGCTGCAGGGGGGGCCCCGGGTCCAGCCAACCACCACGCTCCATTCAGTTCGGGGAGAGGGGGGGAAACGTGAAGAGCTGCGTGGGCGTCTTCTTCTGGCCAAGCTCGTGAGTTGCAGGAAAATTCCGGACCCCAATCAATCCACAAGCACCAGTTGATTAGGGGGAATGGGAGAAGCTGCGATGGCGCCCTCTACTGGCCAGCCCAGATCACTGTAGACAGGGCCCAGGCCCAAGCCAATCCCCGCGCTCCACGGAATGTGTGCTGGGCCGGGAGGAGCTGCGAGGACGTCCTCTGTTGGCTGAGCCCAGGATGTGCAGGACGGTCCCCGGCTCCAGCCGATCCCCGCGCTCCACTCATTTAAGGAGGGGGGGGGGAATGGAAAGACTTGCAAGGGCGTCCTCTGCTTGTGAAGCTCGCGAGCTGCAGGAGAATCTCCGAACCCAGCCAATCCCAAAGCACCAGTTGATTGGGGGAAACGGTAGTAGATGCACTCATTTGCGGGCGACGGGAGAACCTGCAAGGGCGCCAGCTGATGGCCGGGTCGGCGAGCTGTAGAGAAACATTTTGCCCCAACAAATCCATGACCCACTGAACGGGGGACAGGGAGGAGGACCTACGAGGGCTCCCTCTTCTGGCCCACCGAGAGCCCTGCAGGACGGGCTCCGGCCCTAGACAAACCCCGCTCTCCACTGAATGGGGGTTGGGACGGAAAGAGCTGCGAGGGCTGCCAAGAAGCTGCAGGATGGACCCCGGCTCCAGCCGATCTCCACGCTCCATTCATTTAAGGAGAAGGGGGAAACGGAAACAGCTGCCTTGGCGTACTCTGCTGGCCGAGCTCGTGAGCAGCAGGAGGATCCCTGACCCCAGCCGATCCCCGTGCACCAGTTGATTTGGAGGGGATGGGAGAAGCTGAGAGGGCGCATTCTGGTGACATAGTCCAACAGCTGCAGGGAAATCCCTTGCCACAACCAATCCTCACCCCACTGAATGGGGGGGACGGGAGGACCAGAGAGGGAGCCCTCTGTTGGACGAGAACAGGAGCTGCAGGAAAGTCCCTGGCCAAAGCCGATCCCCACGCTCCACTCAGCAAAGGACCCTGGAGGACACGGGAAGAGTTGTGAGGGCGCCCTCTACTTGTCCACCCAGAGCCCTGCAGTACGGGCCCCGGCCTCAGCTAATCCCCGTACTCCACTGAATGGGTTGTGTGCCGGGAGGAGCTGCGAGGGCGGCCCTATGTTGGCCGAGGCCAGGAGCTGCAGGACGGTCCCCAGCTTCAGCAGATGCCCACGCTCCACTCATTTAAGGAGAAGGGAGGATAAACGAATCGCTGTGATGGCGTACTCTGCTGGCCGAGCTCACGAGCCGCAGGAGAATCCCGGACCCCAGCCAATCCCCAAGCACCAGTTGACTGGGTGAAATGGAGGAGCTTCGGGGGCGCCTCCTGTTGGCAGACCACTCGAGTGTCAGGAGAATCCCCTACCTCAGTCCATCCCCAAGCACCAGTTGACATGGAGGGGACGGGAGAAGCTGAGAGGGCGCCCTGTGCTGACCGAGTCCAAGAGCTGCAGGGGAATTCTGGGCCCCAGCCAGTCCCAGCACTCCACTGATTTGGGGGCGACCGGATAAGCTGCGAGGGCTCCATCTGCTGTACGGGCCGCGATCTGCACGGAAATCCCTTGCCCCAACCATCAGTTGACTGGGGGCAACGGGAGGACTAGTGAAGGCATCCCCTGCTGGCCCACCCAGAGCCCTGCAGGACAGGCCCTGTCCCCAGCCAATCCCCGCGCCCCACTGAATGGGGGGTGGGGTGGGAGGAGCTGCGAGGACGCACTCTTCACGCCGAGGCTGGGAGCTGCAAGAGTGTCCCCAGCTCCAGCCGATCCCCACGCTCCACTCATTTAAGAAGACTTGGGGAAACGTGTATGGCTGCGAGGGCATCCTCTGCTGGCCGAGTTCGCAAGCTGCAGGAGAATCCATGACCCCAGATAACCCGCAAGCACCAGTTGATTAGGGGGAACGGGAGGAGTTGCGAGGGCACCTCCTGCTGGTCCACCTAGGCCCCGGCAGGACGTGCCCCGGCCTCAGCCAATCCCCGCGCTCCACTGAAGGTGGGGTGGCCGGGAGGAGCTACGTGGGCACTCTCTGTTGGCCGAACCCAGGAGCTGCAGAAGAGTCCCCGACCCCAGTCGATCCGCACTCACAACTCTTCTAAGGAGAGGGGGGAAACGGGAATAGCTGGGAGGGCATCCTCTGCTGACCAGGTTCGCCAGCTGCAGGAGAATTCCCGACCCATGCCAATCCCCAAGCACCAGCTGATTGGGGGAACAAGAGGAGCTGCCAGGGCGCCCCATGCTGGCCCAGCCAGGTCCCTGCAGGACGGACCCGGCCCCAGCCATTACCCGCGCTCCAGCGAATGAGGGGTGTGGCGGGAGGAGCTGCGTGGGCGCCCTGGGTTGTTGGAGTCAAATACCTGCAGGACGTTCACCGGCTCCGGCCGGTCCCCACGCTCCAGTCATTTAAGGAGAGGGTGGGAAACGGGAAGAGCTGCGTGGGTGTCTTCTGCTGGCCGAGCTCGCGAGCTGCAAGAGAATCCCCGACCCCAGCCACTCCACAAGAACCAATTGACTGGAGGGAACGGGAGGAGCTGCGTTGTGCCCTCCGCTAGCCCACCCAGAGCCCTGCAGGACGGGCTACGGCCCCAGCCTATACCCTCGGTCCACTGAATGGGGGCTGGGCAGGGACGAACTGCGAGGGCGCCCTCTGTTGGCCGAGCACAGGATTTGCAAGAGGGTCCACGGATTCAGCCGATCCCCACATAGCACTCATTTAAGGAGAGGGGGAAACACGAAGAGCTGCGAAGGCGTCCTCTGCTAGCCGAGCACGTGAGCTGCAGGAGAATCCCCGACCCCAGCCAATCCCCAAGCACCAGTTGATTGGAGGAACGGGAGGAGCTGCTTGGACGTCCCCTGCCGGCCGATCTCGCGAGCTGCAGGAGATTCCCTGACATCAGCCGATCCCCAAGCACCAGTTGATTTGGAGGGGACGGGAGAAGATGAAAGGGCGCCTTCTTCTGACCGAGTCCAGGAGCTCCAGGGTAATCCTCGGCCCCAGCACTCTCCGTACTCCAGTGATTTGGGGGAAACGGGAAAATATGTGTCGGCGCCCATCTGTTCGCCGGGCCCGCGAGCTGCAGGGAAATACCTTGCCCCAACCAATCAGCGACCCACTGAATGGGGGAGGCAGGCGGAGTTGGGAGGGTGCTCTCTGCTGTCCGAAACCAGGAGCTGCAACAGAGTCCCTGGCCCCAGTCGATTACCACACTCCACTCAATTAAGTAGAGGGGGGAAACGGGAAGAACTGCGAGGGAGTCCTCTGCTGGCCCATCTCGCGAGCTGCAGGAGAATCCCCGACCCGAGCCAAGCACCAGTTGACTGGGGTGAGCGGGAAGAGCTGCGAGGGCGCCGTCTACTGGCCCAACCATAGCCCGCAGGAAGGGCGCGGGCCCAGACAATCCCCGCGCTCCAATGAAATGGGGGCGGGACGAGAGGAGCTGCGAGGGCGCACTCCATTGGCCGAGCCCAGAAGCTGCAGTATGGTCCCCATGCTACACTCTTTTAAGGAGCGGGGAAACGGGAAGAGTTGCGAAGGCGTCCTCTCCTGGCCGAACTCGCGAGGTGCAGGAGAATCCCCGACCACAGCCAATCCTCAAGCGCCAGTAGTCTGGGAGGAACGGGGGGCGATGCGACGACGCCCCCTGCTGGCCGACCTCGCGAGCTTAAGGAGAATCCCGGACCTCAGTCGGTCCCCAAGCACCAGTTTATTTGGAGGGGATGGGAGAAGCTGAGAGGGCTTCTTCTGACCGAGTCCAAGAGCTGCAGGGGAATCCCCGGCCACAGCTAATCCCCGCACTCCTCTGATATGGGGTCGACAGGAGAATCTGCGAGGGCGCCATATGCTGGCCGGACCCGTGAGCTGTAGGGAAATCACTGAATGTGGGGGTGACGGGAGGACTTGCGAGGGCGCTCTCTACTTTCCGAGCCCAGTAGCTGCAGGAGGGTCCCGGGCTAAAGCGGAACCCTACACTCCATTCAGTTAAGGAAACAGGGGAAACGGGAAGAGCTGCGAGGGCGTCCTCTGCTTGCCGAGCTCGCGAGGTGCAGGAGAATCCCCCACCCCAACCAATTCTCAAGCACCAGTTGACTGGGGGGGGGGGGAAAGGAAGGAGTTGCGAATGAGCCCTCTGCTGGCCCATCCAGAGAGCTGTAGTACGGGCCCCGGCCCCAGCTAATCCCCGCGCTCCACTGAATGGGGGTTGGGTCAGAAGGAGCTGCGAGGGCGCAATCTTTGGCCGAGCCAAGGACCTGCAGGACGGTACCTGGCTCCAGGCGATCCCCACGCTCCACTCATTTAAGGAGAGGCGGGAAAACGGGAAGAGCTGAGAGGGCATACTTTGCTGGCCGCGCTCGCGAGCTGCAGGAGAATCCCGACCCCAGCCAAGCCCCAAGTACCATTTGATAATGGGAAAGGCGAGGAGCTGCGAGGGCGCCCTCTGTTGGCTGAGCCCAGGAGCTGCCATACGGTCCCGGGGTCCAGCCGATCTGGGGGGGACGGGGGGAGCTACGAGGGCGCCATCTGCTGACCCATCCAGAGCCTTGCAGGTCGGGCCTCGGCCCCAGCGAATCCCTGCGCCCCACTGAATGGAGGGTGGGCCGGGAGGAGCTGCGACGGCTCCCTCTGTTGTCCGAGCCCTTTAGCTGCAGGACGGTACCCGGCTACAGGTGATCCCCACGCTTCACTCATTTATGGAGGGGGGGAACGGGAAGGGCTGATAGGGCGTCCTCTGCTGGCGGAGTTCGCGAGCTGGAGGTGAATCCCTGAACCCAACCAATTCCCAAGCATCAGTTGATTTGGGGAACTGGAAGAGCTGCAATTGGCCCTCTGCTGGCCGACCTCGGGAGCTGCAGGAAAATCCCCGACCTCAGCCGATCCCCAGGCACCAGCTGATTTGGAGGGTACGGGAGAAGTTGAGAGGGCGCCCTCTGCTAACCTAGTCCAGGAGCTGCAGGGGAATCTACGACCCCTGCCAATCCCCGCGCTCCACTGAAAGGAGGGTGGGCCGGGAGGAGCAACGAGTGCGCACAATGATGGCCGAACCCAGGAGCAGTAGGACCATCTCCGGCTCCAGCTGATCCCCACGTTCCACTCATTTAAGGAGGGGTGGGGGAACGGGAAGAACTGCGAGCACGACCCTGCTGGCCTACCTCGTGAGCTGCAGGGGAATCACCGTCCAAAGCAGATCCCGAATCACCAGTTGATTTAGAGGGGACGGGAGAAGCTGAGAGGACGCCCTCTGCTGACTGACTCCAAGAGCTGCAGGGGAATACACAGCTCCAGCCAATCCAGGCACTCCACTGATTTGGGGGTGACGGGAGAAGCTGCGAGGGATCCATTTGCTGGCCGAAACCGCGAGCTGCAGGGACATCCCTTGCCTCAACCAATCCTCGCCCCACCGAATGGCAGGGGGGAGGGGGATCTTCGAGGGCTCTCTCTGCTGGCCGAGACCAGGAGCTGCAGGACTATCCCCGGCTCCAGGCTATCCCCACGCTTCACTCTGTTAAAGAAAGGGGGGCAAAAGGGGAAGAGCTGAGAGGGCGCCCTCTGCTGGCCGAGCTCGCAAACTTCAGGAGACTCCCCGACCTCAGCCAATCCCCAAACACCAGTTGATTGGGGGGAAAGGGCGGAGCTAAGTGGCACCCTCTGCTGGCCCACTCAGAGCACGGCAGAACAGGCCCCGGCCCCAGCCAATTCCCGCGCCCTACCGACGGCTGGGGGGGGGGGCGGGAGGACCTGCGAGAGCACCCTCTGTTGGCCGAGCCCAGGAGATGCAGAAGGGTCCCCGTCTCCAGCCGTTCCCCAAGCTCCACTCAGTTACGTAGAGGATGGGAAACGGGAGGAGCTGCGAGGGCGCCCCCTGCTGGTCGACCTCTCGAGCCGCAGGAGAATCCCCGACATCAGCCGATCCCCAAACACCAGTTGATTTGGAGGAGACGGGAGAAGCTGAGAGGGCGCCTTCTGCTGACCGTGTCCAAGAGCCGCAGGGGAATCCCTGGCGACAGCTAATCCTCGCACTCCACTGATTTGGGGGCGACGGGAGAAGGTGCGAAGGTGCCATCTGCTGGCCGGAACCGAGAGCTGCAGGAAAATCCCTTGCCCCAAACAATCTGCGCACCACTGAAGTGGGGGGACGGAGGACCTGGAGGGCGCCCTGTGCTGGCACACCCAAAGCCCTAAAGGACGGGCCCCGACCCCAGCCAATCCCCGCGCTCCAATGAATAGGGGGTGGGCCAGGTGGAGCTGCGAGGGTGCGCTTTGTTGGCCGAGGCCAGGATCTGCCTGACGGTCCCTGACTCCAGCCGATCACCATGCTCCACTCATTTAAGAAGAAGGGGGTAAACGCGAGGAGTTGGTAGGGCACCCTCTGCCGGCCCACCCAGAGCTCTGCAGGACGGGCCCCGGCCCCAGCTCATCCTCGCGCTCCATTTAATAGGGGTTTGCCGATAGGAGCTGCGAGGGCGACCTCTGTTGCCCGAGTCCAGGGGCTGCTGGATGGTCCCCGGCTCCAGCCTATCCCCGCCCTCCACTCATTTAAGGAGACGGGGGAAAACGGAAAGAGCTGTCAACCCCCAAATACCACTTGACTGGGGGGAACAAGAGGAGCTGCGAGGGGTTACAGTGCTGGCCGACCTCGCGAATTTCCGGAAAATACCGACCTCAGCCGTTCCCTAAGCACCAGTTGAATTGGAGGGGATGGGAAAAGCAGAGAGAACGCCCTCTACCGACCGGGTCCAAGAGCTGCAAGGGAATCTCCGGTCCCAGCGAATCCCCGCACTGCAGTGATTCGGGGAATAAGGGAGAAGCTGCGAGGGCGTCCTCTGCTGGCCAAGCTCACGAGCTGCAGGAACATCCCCGATTCCAGCCAATCCCAAGCAGCAGTTTATTGGGTACGAGAGGATCTGAGATGGCTTCCTCTCCTGGCACACCCAGAGACGTGCAGGACTGGCCCTTGCCCCAGCCAATTCCTGCGCTCCACGTAATGTGGGGTGGGCTGGGAGGAGAAGCGAGGGCGCTCTAAGTTGGCCGAGCCGAGGAGCTGAAGGAGGTTCCCCAACTCCAGGCTTTCCCAACGCTCCACTCATTTAAGGAGAGGGGGGAAACGGGAAGAGCTGCGACGGCTCCCCCTGCTGGACGATCTCGCGTGACTCAGGAGAATCCCCAACCTCAGCCGATCCCCAAGCACCAGTTTATTTGCAGGTTTGGGAGAAGCTGAGCAGGCGCCCTATGCCTAACGAGTCCAAGAGCTGCAGGGGAATCACCGGCCCCTGCCAATCCTAAGACTGCATTGATCTGGAGGCGACGGGTGATGCTTCGAGGGCGCTATCTTCTGGCCCGGACCACAGGCTGCATGGAAATCCCTGCCCCAACCAGTCCTTGGCCCACTGAATGGGGGTGGGGGAAGGGAGGACCTGCGAGGGGGCTCTCTGCTGGACGAGCCCAGGAGCTGCAGGAAGTTCTGTGGCTCCAGCCGATCCCCATGAACCACTCATTTAGGGAGTTTGGGGGAAACGGGAAGAGATGGGAGGGCGTCCTCTGCTGGCCGAGTTCGCGAGATGCAGGAGAATACCCGACCCAAGCTATTCCCCAAGCACCAGTAGAGAGGGGGGAACGGGAGGAGCTGCGAGGGCGCCCTCTGCTGGCCCTCCCAGACCCCTGCATGATGGAACCCGAGCCCAGACAATCCCCGCGCTGCACCGAATGGAGGGAGGGCCAGGATGAGCTACGAGAGTGCCCTATATTAGCCGAGCACGGGAGCTGCAGGAATGTCCCCGTATCCAGACGATCCTCACGATCCACTCATTTAAGGAAAGGGAGATGGCTCCCTCTCCTGGCACTCCCAGAGACCTGCAGGACTGGCCCCGGCCCCAGCCAAATCCTGTGCTCCAAGGAATGTGGGGTGGTCCGGGAGGAGCTGCGGGGTGTTTTCAGTTGACCAAGCCGAGGAGCTGCAGGAGGGTCCCCACGTCCAGCCTATCCCAAAGCTCCACAAATTTAAGGAGTGGGGAAACGGGAAGAGCTGTGAGGGCGCCCCCTGATGGCCGACCTCGCGTGACTCAGGAGAATCCCCGACCTCGGCCGATCCCCAAGCACCAGTTGATTTGGAGGGGACGAGAGAAGCTAAGAGGGCGCACTCAGCCTAACGAGTCCAAGAGCTTCAGGGGAATTCCCTGCCCCAGCCAATCCCCAGACTCCACTGACCTGGGGGCGACGGGAGATGCTGCGAGGGCGCTATCTGCTGGCCGGTCCCGAAGGTTGCACGGAAATTCCTTGCCCCAACCAATAGGTGGCCCACTGAATAGGGGTGGAGGGAAAGGAGTACCTGCAAGGGCGCTCTCTGCTGGCCGAGCCCAGGAGCTGCAAGACGTTCCCCGGCTCTAGCCGATCCCCATGCTCCACTCAGCTAAGGAGTGTGGGGGAAACGGGAAGATATTCAAGGGCGTCCTCTGCTGGCCGAGCTCGCGAGCTGCAGGAGAATCCCCGACCCCAGCAAATCTCCAAGCACCAGTTGACTGGGGGGAATGGGTTGAGCAGCGAAAACGCCCTCTGCTGTTCCACGCATAGCCCTGCAGGACCGGCCCCGGCCCCAGCCAATCCCCGCGCTCCACCGAATGGCGGGTGGGGCGGGAGGAGCTGCGAGAGAGCCGTCTGTTGTCCAGGCCCATGGGCTGCAGGACGGTCCCGGGATCCAGGCGATCCCCACGCTCCACTCAGTTAAGGAGAGCGGGGCAAGGGCGCCATCTGCTGGACGGGGCCGCGAGCTGCAGGGAAATCCCTTGCCCAAAGCAATCCGCTCCTCACTGAATGCGGGGGGACGGGAGGACCTACGAGGGCTCCCTCTACTGGCCGAGCCCAGGAGCCGCAGGATGTTCCCCGGTTCCAGCCGATCACCACGCTCCTCTCAGTTAAGGAGAGGGAGTTAAACGGGAAGAGCTCCGAGGGCGTCCTCTGCTGGCCGAGCTCGCGAGTTGCCGGATTAACCCCGACCCCAGCGAATCCCAAAGCACCAGATGATTGGGGGAACTGTAGGAGCTGCGAGGGCGCCTTCTCCTGGCCCACCCTGAGCCCTGGCGGGCGGGCCCCGTCCCCAGAAAATCCCCGCACTCCACAGATTGTGCCTTAGGCCGGGAGGAGCTGCGAGGGCGCCCTCTGTTAGCCGAACCTAGGAGCTGCAGGACGGTCCCGGGATCCAGGCGATCCCCACGCTCCACTCAGTTAAGGGGAGGGGGGCAACGGGAAGATCTGCGAGGGCATCCTCTGCAGGCCGAGATCCCGTGCTGCAGGAGAATGCCCGACCCCAGCCAATCCTAAGCATCAGTTGATTGGGGGGAACGGGAAGAGCTGGCAGTGCGCCCTCTGCTGGCCGAACCCAGAAGCTGCAGGAGGTTCCCCGGTTCCAGATGATCCCCACGCTCCACACAGTTACAAAGAGGGGGAAAACGGGATGAGATACAAGAGCGTTTACTGCTGGCAGAGCTTGCGAGCTGTAGGAGAATCCCCGACCCCATCCAATCCGCAAGCACCAGATATTTGGAGGGAAGAGGAGGATCTGCGAAGGCGACCTCTCCTGGCCCACGCGGAGCAACGAAGGACGGGCCCCCGCCTCAACCAACCCCCGCGCTCCTCTGAATTGGGGATTGGCCGGGAGGAGCTGCGAGGGCGCCCTCTGTTGGCTGAGCCCAGGAGCTGCACGATGGTCCCCGGCTCCAGTCGATCACGTCGCTCCACTAAATTAAGGAGGGGGGAAACAGGAAGAGCCGCGAGGGCGTCCTCTACTGGCCGAGATAGCGAGCTTCAGAAGAATCCCCGACCCCAGCCAATCCCCAAGCACCAGTTGATTCGGAGGAACGGGAGGAGCTGGGATGGCGGCCTATGCTGGCCAACCCAGAGCCCTGCAGGACGGGCCCCGGCCCCAGCCAATCCCCGCCCTCCATTGAATGGGGGTGGACCAGAAAGAGCTGCGATGTCACCCTCAGTTGGCCGAGCCCAGTAGCTGCAGGATGGTCCCCGGCTCCAGCCGATCCCCACGCTCCAGTCATTTAAGGACAGCGGGAGAAACGGGAAGAGCTGCGAGGGCGTCCTCTGGTTGCCGAGGTCGCGAACTGCAGGAGAATCCCCGACCCCAGCCAATCCCCAAGTACCAGTTAATTTTCAGGGTTGGGAGAAGCTGAAATGGCGCCCTCTGCTGACCGAGTCCAAGAGCTACAGGGGAATTCCAAGTCCCAGCCAATCCCCACATTCCACTGATTTGGGGGCGATGGGAGAAGCTTCGAGGACGCCATCTGCTGGCCGGGCCTGCGAGATGCATGGAAATCCCTTGCCTTAAACATTTCGAGCCCCACTGAATGGGGGGGCTGGAGGATCTGCGAGGTGGCTCTCTTCTGGCCGGGCCCAGGTACTGCATGATGGTCCCCGACTCCAGCCAATCCCCACGCTCCAGTGAATGGGGGGTTGGGCCAGGAAAAGCTGCGAGGGTGCCCTCGGTTGGCTGAGTTCAGGAGCTGCAGGAGGGCTCCCGGCTACAGCCGATCCCCACGCTCCACTCACTTAAGGGGGGGAAGGGACGAGCTGCGAGAGCGCCCCCCGCTATCCGACCTAGAGAACTTAAGGGAAATCACCAACCTCTGCCGACCCCCAAGCACCAGTTGATTTGGAGGGGACAGGAGAAGCCGGAAGGGCGCCCTCTGCTGACCGAGTCCAGGAGCTGCATTGGAATCCTCCAATCCAGCCAATCCCCGCACTCCACTAATTTGAGGGCGACGGGAGAAACTGCAAGGGCGCCACATGCTGGCCGGGTTTGCGAGCTGCAGGGAAATCCCTTGCCCCTACCAATACACAGCCCACTGAATGGGGGGGACGGGAGGACATGAAAGGGCACTTTCTGCTGGCCGAGCCAAGGAGCTACAGGAGAGTGCCCGGCTCCAGGCGATCCCCACGCTCCACTCAGTTAAGGGGGGGGGGAGCGATGAGCTTCTAGGGCGTCCTCTGCTGGCCGAACTCGCGGCCTGCAGGGTAATCCCCGACCCCAGCCAATCGCCAAGCACCAGTTCATTGAGGGGAATGGGAGGAGCTGCGAGGGTGCCCCTCGCTGTCCGACCTAGCAAACTTAAGGAAAATCACCAACCTCTGCCGATCCCCAAGCACCAGTTGATTTGGAGGGGACGGGAGAAGCCGGAAGGGCGCCCTCTGCTGACCGAGTCCAGGAGCTGCAGGGGAATCCCCGTCCCCAGCCAATCCCCGCACTCCACTAATTTGAGGGCGACGGGAGAAACTGCGATGGCGCCATTTGCTGGCCGGGTCCGCGAGCTGCAGGGAAATCCCTTGCCCCTACCAATACGCAGCCCACAGAATGGGGGTGGGGGAGACGGGAGGTCATGCAAGAGCGCTTTCTGCTGGCCGAGCCAAGGAGCTACGAGAGGGTGCCTGGCTCCAGCCTATCCCCACGCTCCACTCAGTTAAGGGGGGGAACGGGAAGAGCTGCGAGGATATCCACTGCTGGCCGAGCTCGAGAGCTGCAGGAGAATCCCCGACCCCCGCAAATCCCCAAGCACCAGTTGATTGGGAGGAACGGGAGGAGCTGCAAGGTTGCCCTCTGCTGGCCCACCCAGAGACTTGCAGTACGGACCCCGGCTCCACCAAATCCTCGGGCTCCACTGAATGGAGGGTGGGCCGGGAAGAGCTGCGAGGGCCCCCTCGGTTGGCCGAGTCCAGGAGCTGTAGGACGCTCCCCGTCTCCAGCCGATCCCCAAGCTCCACTCATTCAAGGGGAGGGGGGAAACGGGAAGAGTTCCGAGTGTGTCTTCTGCTGGCCAAGCTCACTAGCTGAAGGAGAATACCAGACCCCAGCCAAACCCCAAGCACCAGTTGATTGAGAGGAAGGGGAGAAGCTCCGAGGGCGCCCCCTGCTGGCCGACCTAGCGAACTTAAGGAGAATCCCCGAACTCAGCCGATCCCCACACTCCACTGATTTGCGTGCGATGGAAGAAGCTGCGAGGACTCCATCTGCTGGCCGGGCCCACGATCTGCAAGGGAATCCCTTCCCCCAACCAATGCGCGCCCCACTGAATGGAGGGGGACGGGAGGAATTGCGAGGGCTCTCATTCCTGGCCAAGTCCAGGAGCTACAGGAGCGTCCCTGGCTGCAGCCGATCCCCAAGATCCACTCAGTTAAGGAGAGGGAGGGAAAGGGGAAGAGCTGCGAGGATGTCCTCTGCTGGACGAGCTCCCCAGATCAATCAATCAATCAATCAATCAATCGTATTTATTGAGCGCTTACTATGTGCAGAGCACTGTACTAAGCGCTTGGGAAGTACAAATTGGCATCACATAGAGACAGTCCCTACCCAACAGTGGGCTCACAGTCTAAAAGGGGGAGACAGAGAACAGAACCAAACATACCAACAAAATAAAATAAGTAGGATAGAAATGTACAAGTAAAATAAATAAATAAATAGATAAATAGAGTAATAAATATGTACAACCATATATACATATATACAGGTGCTGTGGGGAAGGGAAGGAGGTAAGACGGGAGGATGGAGAGGGGGACGAGGGGGAGAGGAAAGAAGGGGCTCAGTCTGGGAAGGCCTCCTGGAGGAGGTGAGCTCTCAGCAGGGCCTTGAAGGGAGGAAGAGAGCTAGCTTGGCGGATGGGCAGAGGGAGGGCATTCCAGGCCCGGGGGATGACGTGGGCCGGGGGTCGATGGCGGGACAGGCGAGAGCGAGGTACAGTGAGGAGATTAGTGGTGGAGGAGCGGAGGGTGCGGGCTGGGCAGTAGAAGGAGAGAAGGGAGGTGAGGTAGGAGGGGGCGAGGTGATGGAGAGCCTTGAAGCCCAGGGTGAGGAGTTTCTGCTTGATGCGCAGATTGATCGGTAGCCATTGGAGGTTTTTGAGGAGGGGAGTAATATGTCCAGAGCGTTTCTGGACAAAGATAATCCGGGCAGCAGCATGAAGTATGGATTGAAGTGGAGAGAGACACGAGGATGGGAGATCAGAGAGAAGGCTAGTGCAGTAGTCCAGACGGGATAGGATGAGAGCTTGAATTAGCAGGGTAGCGGTTTGGTTGGAGAGGAAAGGGCGGATCTTGGCAATGTTGCGGAGCTGAGACCGGCAGGTTTTGGTGACGGCTTGGATGTGAGGGGTGAATGAGAGAGCGGAGTCGAGGATGACACCAAGGTTGCGGGCTTGTGAGACGGGAAGGATGGTAGTGCCGTCAACAGAGATGGGAAAGTCAGGGAGAGGACAAGGTTTGGGAGGGAAGACAAGGAGCTCAGTCTTCGACATGTTGAGCTTTAGGTGGCGGGCGGACATCCAGATGGAGATGTCCTGAAGGCAGGAGGAGATGCGAGCCTGGAGGGAGGGGGAGAGAGCAGGGGCAGAGATGTAGATCTGGGTGTCATCAGCGTAGAGATGATAGTTGAAGCCGTGGGAGCGAATGAGGTCACCAAGGGAGTGAGAGTATATTGAGAACAGAAGGGGACCAAGCACTGAACCTTGGGGAACCCCCACAGTAAGAGGATGGGAGGGGGAGGAGGAGCCTGCAAAAGAGACTGAGAAAGAACGACCGGAGAGATAAGAGGAGAACCAGGAGAGGACGGAGTCTGTGAAGCCAAGGTCAGATAACGTGTTGAGGAGAAGGGGGTGGTCCACAGTGTCAAAGGCAGCTGAGAGGTCGAGGAGGATTAGGACAGAGTATGAGCCGTTGGATTTGGCAAGCAGGAGGTCATTGGTGACCTTTGAGAGCGCAGTTTCCGTGGAATGAAGGGGACGGAAGCCAGACTGGAGGGGGTCGAGGAGAGAGTTGTTGTTGAGGAATTCTAGGCAGCGCGTGTAGACAACTCGTTCAAGGAGACAACTCCTTGAGATGCAGGAGGATCCCCGATCTCAGCCTATCCCCAAGCCCCCCGTTGATTGGGGGGAACGGGAGGAGATGCGGGGCTGCTCTCTGCTGGCCAATCCAGAGCCCTGCAGGTCGTTCCCCAGCCCCAGCCAATCAACGCATTCTACTGAATTTGGGGCGGGCCAGGAAGAACAGCAAGGGCGCCCTCGCTTAGCCGAGCCCAGGAGCTGGAGGAGGGTCCCCGACTCCAGCCGATCCACACGATCCACCCATTTCAAGGTGGGGAGGAAACGGGAAGAGCTGCGAGGACGTCCTCTGCTTGAAGAGGTCGCAAACTGCAGGCGACTCCCCGACCCCAGCCAATCCCCAAGCACCAGTTGATTGGTGGGATCGGGAGGAGCTGAGAGGGGGCCCTATCCTGACCCTATCAGAGCCCTGCAAGACTAGCCCCGGCCCTAACCAATCCCCGCGCTGCACGGAATGGGGGGTGGGCCGGGATGAGCTCCGAGGATGTCCCCTGTTGGCCGAGCCTGGAGCTGCAAGAGGGCCACCAGCTCCAGCAGATCCCCACGCTCCACTCAGGTAAGGAGAAGGGGGGAAAGGTAAGAGCTGCGAGGGCGTCCTGTGCAGGCCGAGCTCACGAGCTGCAGGAGAATCCCCGACCCCAGCCAATCAATCCCCGAGTTCCAGTTGATTGTGGGGAACGGGAGGAACTGCGAGAGCGCCCCTTGGTGGCCGACCTCGTGAGCTGCAGGAGAATCCCCACCTCAGCCGATCCGCAAGCACCAGTTGATTTGGAGGGGACGTTAGTATGTGAGACGTTAGTACGTGTACCAGAGCTGCGGGGGAATCCCCGGCTACCGCCAGTCCCCATTCTCCACTCATTTGGGGGCGACGGGAGAAGCTGCGAAGGCGCCATCTGCTGGCCGGGCCCGCGAGCTGCAGGGAAATCCATAGCCCCAACCATTCCACGCCCCACAGAAGTGGGGAGACGGAGGAATTGCGAGGGTGCCCTCTGCTGGCCGAGCCCAGGATGTGCAGGAGGGTCACGGCTGCAGCCGATCCCCAGGCTCCACTCAGTACAGGAGAGGGGGAAAACATGAAGTGCTGCGAGGGGGCACTCTGCTGACCGTGTACCAGAGCTGCAGGGGAATCCCCGGCCACAGCCAATCCCCGCACTCCACTAATCAGGGTGCGACGGGAGAAGCTGCGAGGGCGTCCTCTGCTAAATAGGCCCGCGAGCTGCAGGAGAATCCCCGTCCCAAGCCAATCCCCAAGCACCAGTTGAATGGGGGGAAAGGGAGGAGCTGTCATGGCGCCCACTGCTGGCCCACCCAGAGCACTGCAGAACGGGCCCCGGCTTCAGATGATCCCCGCGCTCCACTCATTCAAGGGGAGGGGGAAAACTGGAAGAGCTGCGAGGGCATCCTCTGCTGGCAGAGCTCGCGAGCTGCAGGAGAATCATTGACCCCATCCCATTGCCAAGCACTAGTTGATTGCGGAGTACGCGAGTAGCTGCGAGGGCGCCCTCTGCTGACCCACCCTTAGCCCTGCCGGACGGGCCCCGAACCCAGCCAATCCACGCCCTCCACTGAATCGGGGGTGGGCCTGGAGGAGCTGCGAGGACGACCGATGTTGGCCGAGCCAGAATCTAAAGGAGGGTTACCGGCTCCAGCCGAATCCCACACTACACTCAGTTCAGGAGAGGGGGAAAACCTGAAGAGCTGCGAGGGCGTCCTCTGCTGGCCGAGCTCGCGAGCTTCAGGAGAATCTCCGATCTCAGCCAATCACGAAGCACCAGTTGACTTGGAAGAGACGGGAGAAGAGGAGAGGGACGGGAGAGGGCGCCTTCTACTGACCGTGTCCAGGAGCTGCAGAGAAATCACCGGCCACAGCCATTCCCCGCACTCCACTGATTTGTGGGCGACAGGAGAAGCTGCGAGGGCGCCATCTGCTGGCCAGGCTCGCGAGCTGAGGAAATTCCCCAACACAAGCCAATCTGCGCCCCACTGCAGGGGGGGAGGGAGGACCTACGAGGGCGCCTTCTGCTGGCCCCACCCAGAGCCCTACAAGATGTGACCAGGCCATAGCCAATACCCACGCTCCACTGAATGGGGAGTGGGCCAGGTGGAGCTGCTAGGGTGCCCTCTTTTGGCCGAGCCCATGTGCTCCAAGACGGTCCCTGGTTCCAGCCGATCCTCACGCTCCACTCATTTAAGGAGGGAGGGGGAACGGGAAGAGCTGCGAGGGCGTTCTCTGCTGGCCGATCTCTCGATCTGCAGGAGAATCCCCGACTCCAGCCAAACCCCAGGCACCAGTTGATTGGGGTAACGGGAGGAGTTGCGGGGGCGCCCTCTGCTGGCCTACCCTGAGCCCTGCAGGACGAGACCAGGCCCCAACTAATCTGCACGATCCACATAATTGGGGGTGGGGCTGGAGGAGCTCCTAGGTCGCCCGCTGTTGACCGAGCAAAGGAGCTACAGGACGGTCCCCGGCTCCAGAAGATCCCCACGCTCCACTCTTTAAGGAGATGGGGGGAAACGGGAAGAGCTGCGAGAGCGTCCTCTGCTGACTGAGGTCGCGAGCTGCAGGAGAATCCCCAACTTCAGCAAATCCCCAGGCACCAGTTGATTCGGGGAAAAGGGAGGAGCTGCGAGGGCCCCCCCTGCTTGTCGACCTCGCCTGCTGCAGGAGAATCCCCGCCCTCATCCAATCCCCAAGCACCGCTTTATTTCGATGGGATGGGAGAAGCTGCGAGGGCACCCTCTGTTGACCGAGTCCAAGAGCTGCAGGGGAATCCCTTGTCCCAACGAATCCGCGCGCCACTGAAGGGGAGCAGACGGGAGGACCTGCGAGGGCGTCCTCTGCTGGCCGAGCACAAGAGATGCAGAAGAGTCCCACTCCCCAGCCGATCCCCAAGCTACCCTCAGTTAAGGAGTGGGGGCGGAAACTGGAAGACCTGCGAGGGCGTCCTCTGCTCGCCGAGCTTGAGAGCTGCAGGAGAATCCCCAACCCTAGCCAATCCCCAAGCACCAGTACATTGGGGGGAACGGGAGGAGGAGGGAGAGCTGCCCCTGGTGGCCGACTTCGCGAGGTGCAGAGAATCCGCGACCTCTGCCGATGCCCAAGCACCAGTTGATTTGGAGTGGACGCGAGAAACTGAGAGGGCACCGTCTGCGAACCAAGTCCAAGAGCTGCAGGGGAATCCCCGACTCCAGCCAATCACCGGGGAACCGGTAAGAGCTGTGAGAGGGTCCTCCGCTGGCAGAGCTCCCGAGCTGCAGGAGAATCCCCGACCCCAGCGAATCCCAAAGCACCAGTTGATTGGAGGTGACGAGAGAAGCTGAGAGGGCGCCCTCTGTTGACCCAGTCACAGAGCTTCACGGGAATCCCGTGCCCCAGCTAATCCCCAAGCACCAGTTGATTTGGGGGAACGGGAGGAGCACCGAGGCCGCCCTCTGTTGGCCCACCCAGAGCCCTGCAGGACGGGCTCCGTCCCCAGCCAATCCCTGCGCTCCAATGATTTGGGAGAGATGGGAGAGCTGTGAGGGCGCCATCTGCTGGCCGGGCCCGCGAGCTGCAGGGAAATCCCGAGCCCCAACCAATCCGCGCCCCACTGAAGGGGGAAGGAGGGAGGACCTACGAGGGCGTCCTCTGCTGTCCCACCCAGAGCCCTGCAAGACGGGCCCAGGCCCCAGCTAATGCCCGTGCTTCACTGAATTGGGAGTGGGCCTGTAGGAGCTGCTAGGTTGCCCTCTGTTCGCCGAACCCAGGTGCTGCAGAACAGTCTTTGGCTCCAGCCAATCCCAAGGCTCCACTCATTTAAGGAGGGGGGGAACTGGAAGAGCTGCGAGGGCGTTCTCTGCTGGCCGAGCTCGTGAGCTGCAGGAGAATCCCCGAACCAAGCCAATCCCCAAGAATTAGTTGATTGGGGGGAACGGGAGGAGCTGCGATGGCGCCCTCTGCTGGCCGACCTCTCGAACTGCAGGAGAATCCCAGATCTCAGCAAATTCCCAAGCACTAGTTGATTTGGAGGGGACGGGAGAAGATGAGAGGGCGCTCTCTCCTTACCGAGTCCAAGAGCTGTAGGCGAATCCCCGGCCCCAGCAAATTCCCGCACTCCACAGATTTCGGGGCGACGGGAGAAGCTGCGAGGGTGTCATCTGCTTGCCGGTTCCGTGAGCTGCAGGGAAAATCCTTGCCCTAACCAGTCGGCGCCACACTGAATGGAGGGGGAATAGGAGGACCTGCGAGGGTGCCCACTGCTGGCCGAGCACAGGGGCCGCAGAAGCATCCCCGGCCGCTAGCAGATCTGCACGCTCCAATCAGTTAAAGAGAGGGTGGGATGCAGGAAGAGCTAGGAGGGCGTTCTCTGCTGGTCGAGCACACGAGCTGCAGGAGAATTCCCGATCTCAGCCAATCTCCTAGCACCAGTTGATTTGGGGGTACGGGAGGAGCTCCGAGGGCGCCCACTGCTCGACCACCCAGAGCCCCACAGGACAGGCCCTGGCCTCAACAAATGAACGCGCTCCACTGAATGTGGAGTCGGCCAAGAGGAGCTGCGAGGGCGCCCTCTGTTGGCCGAGCACAGGAGCTGCAGGAGGGTCCCCGTCTCCAGCCGATCATCACGCTCCATTAATTCAAGGAGAAGGTGGGAAACGGGAAGAGCTGCGAGGGCTTCCTCTGCTGGCCGAGCTCGGAGATGCAGGAGAATCCCCGACCCCAGCCAATCCCCAAGCACCAGTTGATTGCGGGGAACCTGAGGACTGCAAGGTAGCCCTATTCTGGCCCACCCAGAGCACTGCAGATGGGCCCCGGAGCCAGCCATTCCCCGCGCTCCACTGAATGGGGGTGGGGGTGGGGGATTGGCCGGGAGGAGCTTCGAGAGTGCCCTCTGTTTTCGGAGACCAGGAGTTATATGAGTGTCCCCATCTCCAGCCTATCCCCACGTTCCACTCATTTAAGGAGAGGGAGGGGGAAGATCTGCGAGGGAGTCCTCTGCTTTCCAAACTCGCGAGCTGCAGTAGAATCCCCGAGCACAGCCAATCCCCAAGCACCAGTTCATTGAGGAGAACGGGAGGAGTTGCGAGGCGCCCCCCTGCTGGTTGACCTCGCGTGCTGCAGGAGAATCCCCAATCTCATCCGATCTCCAAGCACCAGGGCGCCCCCTGCTGACCGAGTACAAGAGCTGCAAGGGTGTCACCGGACAAAGACAAGCACTGCACTCCAATGATTTGGGGGAGACGTGAGAACCTACGAGGGCGCCATCTCTCGGCCGGGTCCACGACCTGCAGGGAAATCATTTGCGCCAACGAATCGCGCTCCACTGAATTGGGAAGGACGCGAGGACCTGCGAGGGCGCCCTCCGCTGGCCGAGCCCAGGAGCTGCAGGAGGGGCCCCTGCTCCAGCCGATCACCACGCTCCACTCAGTGAAGGAGAGGGGGGGAAACTGGAAGAGCTGTGAGAGCATAATCTGCTGGCCGAACTCGCGAGCTGCAGGAGAATCCCCGACCCCAGCCAATCCCCAAGCACCAGTTGATTGGAGGTGATGGGAGAAGCTGAGAGGGCGCCCTCTGCTGATCGAGTCCCAGAGCTGCACGGGACTCCCCTGTCCCAGCTAATCCCCAAGCACCAGTTGATTTGGGGGAAGGGGAGGAGCAGCGAGGCCGCCCTCTGTTGGCCCACCCCAGAGCCCTGCAGGACGGGCCAGGGCCCCAACAAATCCCCGCAATCCACTGAATGTGGGTGGGCCGGGAGGTTCTGCGAGGTCGCCCTCAGTTGGCCGAGCCCAGGAGCTGCAGGACGGTCCCCGGCTCCGGCCAATTCCCACGCTCCACTCATTTAAAGAGGGGGGGGAACGGGAAGAGCTGCGAGGGCGTCCTCTGCTTGCCGAGCTCAGGAGCTGCATGACGGTCCCCAGCTCTGGCCGATCCCCACGCTCCACTCATTTAAGGAGAGGGTGGGAAACGGGAAGAGCTGCGAGGGTGTCCTCTGCTTGCCAAGCTCGCGAGCTGCAGGAGATTCCCCGACCGCAGCCAATCCCCAAGCAGCAGTTGATTGGAGTGAATGGGAGGAGCTGCGAGGGGGCCCCCTGCTGGCCTACCTCGCGAGCTTCAGGAAAATCCCGACCTCAGCCGATGCCCAAACACCAGTTGATTTGGAGGGGGAGGGAGAAGGTGATAGTGCTCTCTCTGCTGACCGATTCCAAGAGCTGCAAAGGAATCCCCGGCCCCAGGCAATCCCCGCACTCCACGGATTTGGGGGCAACGTGAGAAGCTGCGAGGGCGCCATCTGCTGGCCGAGCCCCTGAGCTGCAGTGAAATCCTTTGCCACAACCAATCCGTTCGCCATTGAATTGCCGAGGGTTGAAGGGAAGAGCTGCGAAGGCGCCCTCTGGGAAGCGCATACTATGTGTCAGGCACTGTTCCAAGCAATTTGGAGAATACAATACAACAGACAGACACACTCCCTGCCTACAATGAGCTTACAGTCTAGAAGGGGGAGACAGACATAAATATAATCCCTGGCCCCAGCCAATCCCCGCACTCCACTGATGTGGGGGCGACGGTTGAAGCTGCGAGGGCACCTCGAGCTGCAGGGAAAACCCTGGCCCCAACAAATGCGCGCCCCACTGAATGTGGGGGGGGGTGACGGGATGGCCTGCGAGGGCGCCCTCATTTGACCGAGCCCAAGAGCTGCAGGATGGTTCCCGGATCCAGCCGATCCCCACGCCCCACTCATTTAAGGAGGGGGGAAACAGGAAGAGCTGCGAGGGCATCCTCTGCCGGCCGAGCTCGCGTGTTGCAGGAGAATCCCGACCCCAGTCAATCCCCAAGCAGCAGTTGATTGGGGGGAACGGGAGGAGCTGCGAGGGCGCCCTCTGTTGGCCCACCCAGAGCCCTGTGGGGCGGTACCCAGTCCCAGCCAAACCCCGAGCTCCACTTTATGTGGGGTGGGCCAGGAGGAGCTGCGAGAGCGCCATCTGTTGACCGAGCCCAGGAGCTGCAGGAAGGTCCCTGGATCCAACCGATCGCCATTCTACACTCATTTAAGGAGGCGGGGGGAAAGGGAAGAGTTGCGAGGGCGTCTGCTGCAGGGGAATACCCGACCCCAGCCAATCTACAAGCACCAGTTGATTCGGGGTAACGGGCGGAGCTTCGAGGGCTCCCTCTTCTGGCCCACCCAAAGACATGCCGGATGGGCCCCTGCCCCAGCTAATGCCCGCGTTTCACTTAATGTCGTGTGGGCCGGGAGGGATTGCGAGGGCGCCCTCTGTTGTCCGAGGTCAGGAGCTCCAGGACGGTCCCCGGCTCCAGCAGATCCCCACGCTACACTCATTTAAGTAGGGGGAAGAAACGGGAAGAGCTGCGATGTCGTCCTCTGCTGGGCGAGATCGCGAGAGGCAAGAGAATACCCGAACACAGCCAATCCCCAAGCTCCAGTTGCCTGCGGGGAACAGGAGGAGCTGCGAGGGCGCCCTCTGTTGGCAGAGCCCAGGAGCTAAAGGATTGTCACCAGCTCCAGCCGATCCCCACGTTCCATTAATTTAAGGAGAGGGGGGGAAACGGGAAGAGCTGCTAGGGTGTCCTCTGCTGAAAGAGCTCGCGATTTGTAGGAGAATCCCCGACCCCAGCCAATCCCCAAGCTCCAGTTGATTGGGGGAACAGGAGGAGCTGCGAGGGCGCCCTCTGCTGCCCCCCCAGAGCCCTGTAGGACGGGCAATGGCCCCAGCCAATCCCCACGCCACACTGAATGTGTGGTGGGCCGGGAGCATCTGCGATGGTGCCCTCTGTTGGCCGAGCCTAGGAGCTGCAGGACGTTCCTAGGCGCCAGCCGATCCCCACGCTACATTCATTTAAGGACCTAGGCATTAACCGGAAGAGCTGTGAGGGCGTCCTCTGCTGTCCGATCTTGTCTACAGGAGAATCCCCGAACGCAGCCAGTCCCCAAGCACCAGTAGATTGGGAGGAACGGGAGGATCTGCGAGGGCGTCTTCTGCTGGCCGAGCTCGCGAGTTTCAGTAGAATGTCCGACCCCAGCCAATCCTCAAGCACCAGTTGATTGGGGTGAACGGGAGGAGATGCGAGGGCGCCCCTGCTGGCCCACCCAGATCCCTGTAGGACGGTTCCCTGTCCCAGCCAAACCCTGTGCTCCACTTAATGTGGGGTGGGCCGGGAAGAGCTGCGATTGCGCCCTCTGTTGGCTGAGACCAGGAGCTGCAGGAGGGTCCCCGGCTCCAGCCGATTCCGACACTCATTTAAGGATAAGGTGGGAACGAGAAGAGCTGCTAGGGCGTACTATGCTGGACGAGCTCGGCTGCAGGGGAATCCTCGACCTCAGCCAATCCCCAACCACCAGTTGATTGGACGGTGCCCTCTGTTGGTCCACCCAGAGCACTGCAGGACAGGCCCCGCCTCAGCAAAACCCCACGCTCCACGGAATGTGGGGTTGGCCGGGAGGAGCTGCGAGGGCGCCATCTGTTGACCGAGACCAAGAGCTGCAGGAAGGTCCCCGGATCCAACCGATCCCCACGTTACACTCATTTAAGGAGAGGGGGCGGGGGGAAAGGGAAGAGTTGCGAGGGCGTCCACTGCAGGAGAATACCCGACCACAGCCAAGCCATAAGCACCAGTTGATTGGGGGTAACGGGCAGAGCTGCAAGGGCGCCCTCTGCTGGCCCACCCAGAGACCTACCGGACGGGCCCCTGTCCCAGGCAATGCCCGCGTTTCACTTAATGTCGGGTGGGCCGGGAGGAATTGCGAGGGCGTCCTCGGTTGACCGAGGCCAGGAGCTCCAGGAAGGTCCCCGGCTCCAGCAAATCCCCAAGCTACACTCATTTAAGGAGAGGGGAAGAAACGGGAAGATCTGCGAGGGCGTGCTCTGCTTGTCGAGATCGCGAGCAGCAGGAGAATACCCGAACCTAGCTAATCCCCAAGCTCCAGTTAATTGGGGGGAACGGAAGGAGCTGTGAGGGCACCCTCTGCTGGCCTACCCAGAGCACTGCAGGACGGGCCCCGGACCCAGCCCATCCCCGCGCTCCGCTTCCCTCCCAAACCTTGTCCTTTCCCTGACTTTCCCATCTCTGTTGACGGCACTACCATCCTTCCCGTCTCACAAGCCTGCAACCTTGGTGTCATCCTCGACTCCGCTCTCTCATTCACCTCTCACATCCAAGCCGTCACCAAAACCTGCCGGTCTCAGCTCCGCAACATTGCCAAGATCCGCCCTTTCCTCTCCATCCAAACTGCTACCCTGCTCATTCAAGCTCTCATCCTATCCCGTCTGGACTACTGCACCAGCCTTCTCTCTGATCTCCCATCCTCGTGTCTCTCTCCACTTCAATCCATACTTCATGCTGCTGCCCGGATTATCTTTGTCCAGAAACGCTCTGGGCATATTACTCCCCTCCTCAAAAGCCTCCAATGGCTACCAATCAATCTGCGCATCAGGCAGAAACTCCTCACCCTGGGCTTCAAGGCTCTCCATCACCTCGCCCCCTCCTACCTCACCTTCCTTCTCTCCTTCTACAGCCCAGTCCGCACCCTCCTCTCCTCCGCCGCTAATCTCCTCACTGTACCTCGTTCTCACCTGTCCCGCCATCGACCCGCGGCCCACGTCATCCCCCGGGCCTGGAATGCCCTCCCTCTGCCCATCCGCCAAGCTAGCTCTCTTCCTCCCTTCAAGGCCCTACTGAGAGCTCACCTCCTCCAGGAGGCCTTCCCAGACTGAGCCCCTTCCTTCCTCTCCCCCTCATCCCCCTCTCCATCCCCCCGTCTTACCTCCTTCCCTTCCCCACAGCACCTGTATATATGTATATATGGTTGTACATATTTATTACTCTATTTATTTATTTTACTTGTACATATCTATCCTATTTATTTTATTTTGTTGGTATGTTTGGTTTTGTTCTCTGTCTCCCCCTTTTAGACTGTGAGCCCACTGTTGGGTAGGGACTGTCTCTATATGTTGCCAATTTGTACTTCCCAAGCGCTTAGTACAGTGCTCTGCACATAGTAAGTGCTCAATAAATACGATTGATTGATTGATTGATTGATTGATTGATTGATTGATTGAATGCTGGGCCGGGAGGAGCTGCGAGGGCGCCCTCTGTTGGCCGAGCCCAGGAGCTGCAGGACGGTCACCGGCTCCAGCCGATCCCCACGCTCCACTAATTTAAGGAGCGGGGGGAAACGGGAAGAGCTGCTAGGACGTCCTCTGCTGGCCGAGATCACGATCTGTAGGAGAATACCCGACCCCAGCCAATTTCCAAGCACCAGTTGATTGGGGGGAACGGAAGGAGCAGCGAGGGCACCCCATTCTAGCCAACCTCGCGTGCTTAAGGAGAACACCCGACTTCAGCCGATCCCCAAGCACCAGTTGATTTGGAGGGGACGGGAGAAGTTGAGCTTGTGCCCACTGCTGACCGAGTCCAAGAGCTGCAGGGGGATCCCCTTTCCCAGCCAATCCTTGCACTTCACTGATTTGGGGCGACGGGTGAATTTGCGAAGGCGCCATCTGCTGGCCCACCCAGAGAACTACAGGACGGGCCCCTACCCCAGCCAATCCCCGAGATTCACGGAATGGGGAGTGGGCCGGGAGGATCACGAAGGGCGACCACTGTTGGCCGAGCCCAGGAGCTGCTGGAGGGTCCCCGGCTCCAGCCGATCCCCACGCTCCACTCTTTTAAAGAATGGGGGGAACGGGAAGAGCTGTGAGGGCGTCCTCTGCTGGCCCACCCAGAGCACTGCAGGACGGGCCCCGGCCTCAACCAAACCCCGCGCTCAACTGAATGTGGGCTGAGCCGGGTGGAGCTGCGAGGGCGTCCTGTGTTGTGTGAGCCCAGGAGGTACAGGACGGTCCCTGGCTCCAACCGATCGCCACGCTTCACTCATTTAAGGAGAGGGGGAGAACGGGAGGAGCTGCGAGGGCCCCCCCTTATGGCCGACCTCGCGAGCTTAAGGAGAATACCTGACTTCAGCCGATCCCTAATTACCAGTTGATTTGGAGGGGACGGGAGAGGTTGAGAGAGAGACCTCTGTTGACCGGGTCCAAGAGCTACAGGAGAGTGGGGGACACGGAATGCGATGCTAGGGCCTCCTCTGCTGGCCGAGCCTGAGAGCTGCAGAGGAATCCCCGGCCCCAGCCAATCCCTGCACTCTACTGCTTTGGGGTTGATGGGACAAGCTGCGAGGGCGCCATCTACTGTCCGGGCCCTCCAGCTGCGGGGAAATCCCTTGCCCCAACCGAATGCAGCCAATTCCTAAGTACCAGTTGATTTCTGGGAATGGGAGGATCTGCAAAGGCGTCCCCTGTTGGCCGACCTCGCGAGCTGCTTGTGCATCGGCTGCATCCCAGCCGATGCACAAGCACCGGTTAATTTGGAGTTGACGGGAGAAGATGAGAGGGCACGCTCTGCTCAATGTGTCCAAAGGCTTCAGAGGAATCCCCGGTCACAGCCCATCCCCGCACCCCACTCATTTGGGGGCGACGGGAGAAGGCACCACTGGCTTGCCGGGCCCGTGAGCTGCAGGGAAATCTCTTGCCCGAACCAATATGCGCCCAACAGAATTGGGGTGTTGGGAAGGGAGGAACTGCTAGGGCGCTCTTTTCTGGCCGGGCCAGGAGCTGCAGGAGGGTCCCCGGATCCAGCCGATCCGTACACACCACGCAGTTAAGGAAAGGGGGTGGGTGGAACCTGCCCCGACTGCAGCCAATCTCGAAGTACCAGTTGATTGGGGGTAATGGGAGAAGCTGCGAGGGTGTACCCTGCCGGCCGTGCTCGCAGGCTGCAAGAGAATCCCCGACCCCAGCCAATCATAAAGCACCAATAGATTGTGGGGAACGGGAGGAGCTGCGAGGGCGCTCACTACTGGCCGACCTCGCTAGCTTCAGGAGACTCTCCGACCTCACCGATCCCCATGCACCAGTTGATTTGGAGGGGACGGGAGAAGACGAGAGGGAGCCCTCTGCTGACCGTGTCCAAGTGAGTCCAAGTGTCCAAGGGCTGTGAGGGCGTCCTGTGCCGGCCCAGGTCGTGGGTGCAGGAGATCCCCGACTGCAGCCAATCTCGAAGTACCAGTTGTTTGGGGGTAATGGGAGAAGCTGCGAGGGTGTCCCCTGCTGGCCGACCTCGCGAGCTGCAGGAGAATCCCCGACCTCATCCGATCCACAAGCACCGGTTGATTTGGAGGGGACGCGAGAAGCTGAGAGGGCGTGCTCTGCTGACCGTGTCCAAGTGAAGCAGGGGAATCCCCGGCCCCAGCCATTCACCGCACTCCACTGATTCGGGGGCGATGGGAGAAATTGCGAGGGCGCCCTCTTCTGGCTCACCCAGAGCACTGTAGGGAGGGCCCCGGCCCCAGACACTCCCCGCGTTCCACTGAATGTTGGGTGGCCCGGGAGGAGTTGCGAGAGCTGCCCAGGAGCTGCAGGACGGTCCCCGGCTCCAGCCGATACGCACACTCCATTCATTTAAGGAAAGGGGGGCAAACTAGAAGAGCTGCGAGTGTGTCCCATGCTGGCCGTGCTCGCAGGATGCAGGAGAATCCCCGACCCCAGCCAATCTTAAAGCACCAGTAGATTGGGGAAACGGGAGGAGCTGCGAGGGCACTCACTGCTGGCCGACCTCGCTAGCTTCAGGAGAATCTCCGACCTTACCGATCTCCATGCACCAGTTGATTTGGAGGGAACGGGAGAAGATGAGAGGGCGCCCTCTGCTGACCGAGTCCTAGTGATCCAAGGGAATCACCGGCCCCAGCGTTTCCCCGCACTCCACTGATTGGGGGCGATGAGAGAAATTGAGAGCGCACCATCTGCTGGCCGGAACCACAAGCTGTAGGGAAATCCCTTGCCCCAACCACTCCACGCCCCACTGAATGTCAGGGTGCAAAGGAAGACCTGCAAGGGCGATCTCTGCTGGCCGAGCCCAGGACCTGCCGGAGGGTCTCCGGCTCCAGCCGATCCCCACGCTCCACTTAGTTAAGGAGAGGAGGGGAAACGGAAAGAGATATGAGGGCGTCCTCTGCTGGCCGAGCTCGAGATCTGCAGGAGAATCCCTGACCCCAGCCAATCCCCAAACACCACTTGATAGTGGGGAACGGGAGGAGCTGCGAGGGCGCCCTCTGCTGGCCCACCCAGAGCCCTGCTAGACGGGCCCCGGCCCCAGGAAATCACCCCGCTCCACTAAATGCGGGGTGGGCCGGGGGGAGGTTCGGAGGCGCCCTATTTTGTCCGAGCCCAGGATCTCCAGGAGAGTCCCTGGCTCCAGACGAACCCCACGCTCCACTCATTGAAGGAGAGGTGGGGAAACGGGAAGAGCTGCGAGGGCGTCCTCTGCTGGCCTAAATCGCGAGCTGCAGCGGATTCCCCGACACCAGCCAATTCCCCAAGCACCAGTCGATTTGGAGGGGACGGGAGGAGCTGAGAGGGTTCCCCTGCTGACCGAATCCAAGAGATGAAAGGGAATCCCGGGCCTCTGCCAATCACCACACTCCACTGATTTGGGGGCAGCGGGAGAAGCTGCGAGGGCGCCATCTGCTGGCCCGGCCCATGAGCTGCAGGGAAATCCCTGGCCCCAACGAATCCGCGCCCCACTTAATGGGGGGGAGGGAGGAGCTGCGAGGGGGCTCTCTCCTGGCCGAGTCCAGGAGCTGCAGGAGGGTCCCAGGCTCAAGCTGATCCCCATGCTCCCCTCAGTTAAGGAGAAGTGGGTAAACAGGAAGAGCTGTGAAGGCGTCCTCTGCGGGCCAGGCTCGCGAGCTGCAGGAGAATCTCCGACCCCAGCAAATCCGCAAGCAGCAGTGGACTGGGGGGAAAGGGAGGTGCAGCGAGGGCGCCTTCTGCTGGCCCACCCAGAGCTCTGTAGTACGGACCCCAGCCCCAGCCAATCCCCACGCTCTACTGAATGGGGGTTGGGCCGCGAGAAGCTGAGAGGGTGCTCTCTGCTGCCCGAGCCCAAGACCTGCAGTAGGGTCCCTGCTTCAAGCCGATCCCCATGCTCCACTCAGTTAAGAGAGGGGGGAAAGGGGAAGAGCTGCGAGGGCGCCCTTTGCTTCCCGACCTCGCGAGCTGCAGGAGAATCCCCAACCTCAGCCGATCCCCAAGAACCAGTTGATTTGGAGGGGACGGGAGAAGCTGAGAGGGCGTCCTCTGCAGACCGACTCCAAGAGCTGCAGGGGAATCCCCGGCCCCAGCCAATCCCCGCACTCCACTGATTTGGAGGGGACGGGAGAAGCTGCGAGGGAGCCATTTGCTGGCCGAGACCGCGAGCTACAGGGACCACCCATGCCCCAACCAATCCTCGCCCCACTGTATGGAGGGGAGGGAGGACCTTCGAGGGCACCCTCTGCTGGCCGAGCCCAGGAGCCGTAGGAGGGTCCCTGGCCTCAGCTAATCCCCACGCTCCACTCATTTAAGGAGATGGGGGAAACGGAAAGAGATGCGAGGGCGTCCTCTACTGGCTGAGATCACGAGCTGCAAGAGAATTCCATACAACAGCAAATCCCCAAGCAACAGTTGATTGGGGGAACGGGAGGAGCTTGGAGGGCTCCCTCTGCTGGTCCACTAAGAGCCCAGCATGACGGGCCCCGGCCTCAGGCAATTCCTGCGCTTCACTGAATGGGGGATTGGCCGAGTGGAGCTGCGTGGGCGCCTTCAGATGGCCGAGCCTAGGAGCTTCAGGATTTTCACTGGCTCCAGCCGATCCCCACATACCACTCATTTAAGGAGTGGGGGAAACACGAAGAGCTGCGAGCCCGTCTTCTGCTGGCCGAGCTCGCGAGCTGCAGGAGAATCCACGACCCCAGCCATTCCCCAAGCACCAGTTGATTGAGGGAAACGGGAGGAGCTGCTAGGACGCCCTCTTCTGACCGAGTCCAGGAGCTGGAGGGGAATCCCCGGCCCCAGCACTCTCTGCACTCCAGTAATTTGGGGGCGACGGGAAAATATACGTCAGCGCCACCAGTTGGCCGGGCCCACAAGCTGCAGGGAAATGCCTTGCCCCAACAAATCCGCGCCCCGCTGAATAGGCGGGGGGGGGGGCGGGGGGGGACGATTTGCGAGGGTGCTGTCTCCTGTCCGAAACCAGGAACTGCAGCAGAGTTCCCGGCCCCAGTCGATTCCCAAGCTCTACTCAATTAAGGGGAGGTGGAGTAATGGGAAGAACTGCGAGGGGGTCCTCTTCTGGCCGATCTCGCGAGCTGCAGGAGAACCCCGACCCGAGCCAATCCCCAAGCATCAGTTGATTGGGGGAAACGGGACAAACTGCGAGGGCGCCCTCTACTGGCCCAACCAGAGCCCTGCAGAATAGGCCCCGGGCCCAGACAATCCCCGCGCTCCAATGAATTGGGGGAGGGTCAGGAGGAGCTGCAAGGGAGCACTCCGTTGGCCGAGCCCAGAAGCTGCGGGACGGTCCCCATGCTACACTCTTTTCAGGAGTGGGGGGGTACGGTAAGAGCTGCGAAGGCGTCCTCTTCTGGCCGAACATGCAAGGTGCAGGAGAATCCCCGACCCCATCCAATCCTCAAGCGCCTGTAGTTGGGGGGGGGAAGGGAGGAGCTGCGACGACGCCCCCTGCTGGCCGACCTTGCGAAATTAAGGAGAATCCCGGAGCTCAGTAGATCCCCAAGCACCAGTTGATTTGGAGGGGACGGGAGAAGTTAAAATGGCGCCATCTTCTGACCGAGTCCAAGAGCTGTAGGGGAATCCCCGGCCCCAGCCAATCCCCGCACTCTGCTGATTTGGGGTCGACGGGAGAACCTGCGATGGCTCCACTCAGTTAAATAGAGGATGGGAAACGGGAAGGGCTGCGAGGGCGCCCCTTCTGGCCGACCTCGCGAGCTGCAGAAGAATCCCCGACTTCAGCCGATCCCCAAGCACCACTTGATTTTGAGGAGATGGGAGAAGCTGAGAGGGCGCCTTCTGCTGACCGTGTCCAAGAGCTGCAGGGAAATCCCCGGCGACAGCCAATCTTCGCACTCCACTGATTTGGGGGCGACGGGAGAAGCTGCGAGGGCTCCATCTGCTGGCTGGGCCCGAGAGCTGCAAGGAAATACCTTGCCCCTCTCAATCTGCGCACCACATGAAGGCGGGAGGGAGGACCTGCGAGGGTGCCCTCTTCTGGCCCACCCAAAGCCCTGCAGGATGTGCCCCGGCCCCAGCCAATCCCCGCACTCCACTGAATGGGGGGTTGACCGGGAGGAGCTGCGAGGGTGCCGTGTGTTGGCCGAGCCAAAGAACTGCAGGACGGTCCCGGGCTCCAGCTGGCCGATCCCCAATCTCCACTCATTTAAGGAGAGGGGGGTAACGTGAAGATCTGCGAGGGCGTCCTCTGCTGACAGAGCTCGCGCACTGCAGGAGAATCCCCGACCTCTGCCGATCCCCAAGCATCACTTGATTTGGAGGGGACGGAAGAAGCTGAGAGGGCGCCATCTGCTGACCGTGTCCAAAAGGTGCAAGGAAATCCCCGGCCACAGCCAATCCCCTCACTCCACTGTTTTGGGGGCGACGGGAGAATCTGCGAGGGAGCCATCTGCTGGCCAGGCCCGCGAGGTGCAGGGAAATCCCTTGCCTCAAACAATCCGAATCCCAATGAATGGTGGGGATGGTAGGACCTGTGAAGGCCCCCTCTGCTGGCCCACACATAGCCCTGCAGTACGAGCCCCGGCCCTAGCCAATCCCCGCGCTCCACTGAATGGGGGTGGGCCTGGAGGAGCTGCGAGGGTGCCCTCTGTTGGCCGAGCCCATGAGTTGCCTGACGGTCCCTGATTCCAGCCGATCACCACGCTCCACTTATTTAAGGATAAGGGGGAAAAGGGAGGAGGTGGGAAGGCACCCTCTACTGGCCCACCCAGAGCTCTGCAGGATGGGCCCCGGCCCCAGCTCATCCCCACACTCCACTGAATCTGGGGATACCGGTTGGAGCTGCGAGGGCGCCCTCTGTTGCTCGAGCCCAGGAGCTGCTGGACGGTCCCCTACTCCAGGCTATCCCCGCGCTTCCCTCATTTAAGGAGGCGGGTGGAAACGGGAAGAGCTTTCAACACCCAAACACCAGTTAATTGTGGGGAACTGGAGGAACTGCCAGGGAGTCCACTGCTGGCCGACCTCGCAAGCTTCAGGAAAATACCGACCTCAGCCGATCCCCAAGCACCAGTTGAATTGGAGGGAACGGGAGAAGCAGAGAATATGCCCTCTACTGACTGAGTCCAACATCTGCGAGGGAATCCCCTGCCCCAGCCAATCCCCGCACTTCAGTGATTCAGGGGTGACGGGAGAAGCCGCGAGGACGTCCTCGGCTGGCCAAACTCGCGAGCTGCGGGAAAATCCCTGACCCCAGCCAATCCCCAAGCACCAGTTTATTGGGGGTACGAGAGGAGGTTAGATGGCTCCCTCTCCTAGCATACCCAGAGACCTGCAGGACTGGACCCGGCCCCAACCAATTCCCGCGCTCCACGGAATGTGGGGTGGGCAAGGAGGAGCTGCGACGGCGCCCTCAGTTGGCCGAGCCGAGGAGCTGCAGGAGTGTCCCCAGCTCCAGCCTATCCCAACGCTCCACTTATTTAAGGAGAGGTGGTGAAACGGGAAGAGCTGCGAGGGCGTCCTCTGCTGGCCGAACTGGCTAGCTGCAGGAGAATCTCCCTCTCCAGCCAATCCCCAAGAACCAGTTGATTTAGAGGGCGCCCTTTGCCGAACGAGTCCAAGAGCTGCAGGGGAATCCCCGGGACCAGCCAATCCCCAGATTCCACTGATTTGGGAGCGACGGGAGATGCTGCGAGGGCGCTATCTGCTGGGCTGGCCCAGGAGCTGCAGGAATTTCCCCGGCTCTAGCCGATCCCCATGCACCACTCATTTAGGGAGTGTGGGGGATACGGGAAGCAATGGGAGGGCGTCCTCTGCTGGCCGGGCTCGCGAGCTGCAGGTGAATACCCTACCCCAGCCATTCCCCAGGCACCAGTAGAGAGGGGGGAACGGGAGGAGCTGCGAGGGCGCCCTCTGCTGGCCCTCCCAGACCCCTGCATGATGGAACCCGGGCCCAGACAATCCCCGCGCTGCATCGAATGGGGGGAGGGCCGGGATGAGCTAATAGAGAGAGCGCCCTCTATTGGCCGAGCACAGGAGCAGCAGGACTGTCCCCTTCTCCAGCCGATCCCCACGATCCACTCATTTAAGGAAAGGGAGATGGCTCCCTCTCCTGGCACACCCAGAGACCTTCAGGACTGGCCCCGGCCCCAGCCAATTCCCGCACTCCACGGAATGTGGGGTGGTCCGAGACAGGCTGCGACGGCATTCTCAGTTGGCTGAGGCGAGGAGCTGCAGGAGGGTCCCCACGTCCAGCCTATCCCAACGCTCCACAAATTTAAGGGGGGCGGGGACGGGAAGAGCTGCGAGGGCGCCCCCTGATGGCCGACCTCGCATGACTCAGGAGAATCTCCGACGTCAGCCGATCCCCAAGCACCAGTAGACTTGGAGGGGATGAGAGAAGCTGAGAGGGCGCCCTCTGCCTAACGGGTCCAAGAGCTGCAGGGGAATCCCCGGCCCCAGCCAATCTCCAGACTCCACTGATCTGGGGGCGACGGGAGATGCTGCGAGGGAGCTATCTGCTGGCCGGTCCCGCAGGCTACAGGGAAATCCCTTGCCACAACCAATAGGTGGCCAACTGAATGGGTTTGGGGGGAAAGGAGGACCTGCGAGGGCCCTCCCTGCTGGCCGAGGCCAGGAGCTGCAGGAAGTTCCGCGGCTCTTGCTGATCCCCGTGCTCCACTCAGTTAAGGAGTGTGGGGGAAACGGGAAGAGATGCGAGGGCGTCCTCTGCTAGCCGAGCTCGCGAGCTGCAGGAGAATCCCCGACCCCAGCAAATCCCCAAACACTAGTTGACTGGGGGGAACGGGTTGAGCTGCGAAAATGCCCTCTGCTGGTCCACCCAGAGCCCTGCGGGACCGGCCCCGGCCCCAGCCAATCCCCGCGCTCCACCGAATGGCGGGTGGGGCGGGAGGAGTTGCGAGAGCGCCCTTTGCTGGCTGAGCCCAGGGGCTGCAGGAGGGTCCCCGGATACAGCCGATCCCCACACCCCACTCAGTTAAGAAGAGGGGGGAAATGGGAAGAGCTGAGAGGGCGTCCTCCCCTGGCCGAGCTCGCGAGCTGCAGGATAATCCCCGACCTCAGCCAATCCCCAGGCACCAGTTGACTGGAGGAAACGGGTTGAGCTACGAAAACGCCTTCTGCTGGTCCACCCAGAGCCCCAATCAATCCTCTCGCTCCACCGAATGCGGGGTGGGGCGGGAGGAGCTGCGAGAGCGCCCTCTGTTGGCCGAGCCCAGGGGCTGCAGGACGGTCCCCGGCTACAGCCGATCTCCCCACTCCACTCAGTTGAAGAGGGGGGCGAACGGGAAGAGCTGCGAGGGCGTCCTCTGCTGGCCGAACTCGCGAGCTGCCGGATTAACCCCGACCCCAGCGAATCCCCAAGCACCAGATGATTGAGGGAACGGTAGGAGCTGCGAGGGCGCCCTCTCCTGGTCCACTGTCCCGAGGTGACCCTTGGGTACCGGCCATCTCAAGGTCAAAAGCTATCTCGTGACCATCTGAGCCAGCAGGTAGAACTCGGAAGTGAGGGTGGGATACGGCCCCCACGACCAAATGTGCTAGATTGACAGACCAGGCCGGGAATACAGAAGGTGTCCCTCTCCCCCATGCCAATCAAATTAGGTATGGAGGAGGGGGGAGGACAGAGATTGGATAGACTGAGGCCGGAAGCTGGAATGGCCTAGGGGCACAGGCAATAAATACCTGTCGCCTCTGACCTTCGGGGTCAGAACACCAGGACACGCAGCAGCAGGAATAGCCGCTGCGCAGCAGAAGCAGCAGCAGCCCACATGTCTCTCTGCCCAGAAGGCCAAATGCCCGCTCTACGACCAGAACCAACACATTGCGGCAAGGGCCGCGGGACGGGTGAGTGTCTCCTGGGTGGGATCCAGGTACCCCGCTACTGATGGGAATCATGAGTGGATTCCTCCCATGTAGGGAGAGCACATTGTGAGAGCTAGCCGCCCACCACGTGCACGGGTAATGCAATGAATTCTTCCCACGTGGGAAAGTAAGTGGATTCATCCCGAGTGGGAAGTGCACATGGGTGAGAGCTAGCCGCCTCACCCCCGGGCGATTAACGTATGATTGTGTTCCTCCCTTGTAGGGAAGCTCTAATATTGTTAATTTGTTATATTCCTCCCGAAAGGGAAGTTCAATCCATTGCGCCTAAACAATTACATAAATTCAATTCGCCTCGCGGAATAAATTTTATATAAAACTCAGGCTTTCCGTCCCCGGCCTCTCTCTCTCTCGTCTCGCCGATCACTGAACGAACCTGTCCCCGGACGACGAGTGACACCCACCCAGAGCCCTGGCAGGCGGGCCCGGCACCAGCAAATCTCCGCACTCCGCAGAATGTGGGTTAGGCCGGGAAGAGCTGTGAGGGTGCCCTCTGTTAGCCGAACCCAGGAGCTGCAGTACGGTCCCGGGATCCAGGCGATCCCCATGCTCCGCTCAGTTAAGGAGAGGGGGGAAACGGGAAGAGCTGCGAGGACATCATCTGCTGGCCGAGATTGCGAACTGCAGGAGAATCCCCGACCCCAGCCAATTCCCAAGCAACAGTTGATTGGGGGGAACGGGAAGAGCTGCGAAAACGTCCTCTGCTGGTACACCCAGAGCCCTGCAGGCCCGGCCCCGGCCCCAGCCAATCCCCGCGTTCCTCCGAATGGGGGGTACGGCGGTTGGAACTGCGAGGGGGCCCTCTGTTGAACGAGCCTAGTGGCTGCAGGAGGGTCCCCGGCTCCAGCCGATCCCCAAGCTCCACTCATTCAAGGGGAGGGGGGAAACGGGAATAGCTGTGAGGGCGTCTTCTGCTGGCCGAGCTCGCTAGCTGCAGGAGAATCCCAGACCCCAGCCAATCCCCAAGCACCAGTTGATTTGAGGGGAACCGGAGGAGCTGCGAGGGCGCCCCCGGCTGGCCGACCTAGCGAACTTAAGGGAATCCCCAACCTCTGCCGATCCCCACACTCCACTGATTTGCGTGCGATGGAGGAAGCTGCGAGGACTCCATCTGCTGGCCGGACCCGCGATCTGCAGGGAAATCCCTTCCCCCAACCAATCCGCGCCCCACTGAATGAAGGGGGACAGGAGGACTTGCGAGGGCGCTCACTCCTGGCCGAGTCCAGGAGCTACAGAAGCGTCCCCGGCTGCAGCAGATCCCCAAACTCCACTCAGTTAAGGAGAGGGAGGAAAAGGGGAAGAGCTGCGAGGGTGTCTTCTGCTGGACGAGCTCGCGAGCTGCAGGAGAATCCCCGATCCCACCCAATCCCCAAGACCCCGTTGATTGGGGGGAACGGGAGGAAATGCGGGGCCTCCCTCTGCTGGCCAACCCAGAGCCCTGCAGGTCGTTACCCGGCCCCAACCAATCTCCGTGCTCCATTGAATATGAGTCGGGCAAGGAAGAGCATCGAGGGCGCCCTCGCTTAGCCAAGCCCAGGAGCTGGTGGAGGGTCCCCGGCTCCAGCCGATCCATACGATCCACCCATTTCAAGCTGGGGAGGAAACGGGAAGAGCTGCGAGGACGTGCTCTGCTGGCAGAGGTCGCAAGCTGCAGGAGAATCCCCGACCCCAGCCAATCCCCAAGCACCAGTTGATTGTGGGGAAGGGTAGGAGCTGAGAAGGAGCCCTATCCTGGCCCACTCAGAGCCCTGCAGGACTGGCACCGGCCCTAACCAACCTCTCGCTCCACGGAATGGGGGGCGGGCCGGGAGGAGCTCCGAGGATGCCCCCTGTTGGCCGAGCCCAGGACCTGTAGGAGGGCCCCAGCTCCAGCCGATCCCCATGCTCCACTCAATTAAGGCGAGCGGGGGAAAGGTAAGAGCTGCGAGGGCGTCCTCTGCTGGCCGACCTCACGAGCTACAGGAGAATCCTCGACCCAAGCCCATCCCTGAGTTCCAGTTGATTGTGGGGAAGGGGAGGAGCTGCGAGGGCGCCCCCTGCTGGACGACTTCGCGAGCTGCAGGAGAATCCCGACCTCAGCTGATCCCCAAGCACTAGTTGATTTGGAGGGGACGTTAGTACGTGAGAGTGCTCCCTCTGCTAACCATGTACCAGAGCTGCAGGGGAATCCCCGGCTACAGCCAATCCCCATTCTCCACTCATTTGGGGGCGACTGGAGAAGCTGCGAAGGTGACATCTGCTTTCCGGGCCCGCGAGCCGAAGGGAAATCCATAGCCTCAACCATTCCGCGTCCCACAGAAGTGGGGGAATGGGAGGAATTGCGATGGCACCCTTTGCTGGCCGAGCCCAGGAGCTGTAAGAGGGTCACGGATCCAGCCTATCCCCACGCTCCACTCAGTTCAGGAGAGGAGGAAAAAAGTGAAATGCTGAGAGGGCTCCCACTGCTGACCGTGTACCCGAGCTGCAGAAGAGTCCCCGGCCACAGCCAATCCCCGCACTCCACACATAAGGGGGCGATGAGAGAAGCTTCGAGGGCGCCATCCTCTGGCCGGACCCACGAGGTTCAGGGAAATCCCTTGCCCCAACCAATCCGTGGCCCACTGAATGGGGGTGGGGGGAACGGAGGACCTGAGAGGGCGCTCTCTGCTGGCCGAGCCCAGGATCCAGCTCCAGCCGATCCCCACGCTCTTCTCAGATAAGGAGTATGGGGGAAACGGCAAGAGATGCGAGGGCGTCCTCTGCTGGCCGAGCTCGTGAGCTGCAGGAGAATCCCCGACCCCATCCATTCCTCAAGCACCAGTTGAGAGGGGAGAACGGGAGGAGCTGCGAGGGCGCCCTCAGCTGACCCTCCCAGACCCCTGCATGTCGGAACCCGGCCCCAGACAATCCTTGCGCTCCACCGAATGGGGGGAGGGCTGGGATGAGCTGCGAGAACGCCTTCGATTGGCCGAGCACAGGAGCTAGAGGACTGTCCCCGTCTCCAGCCCATCCCCACGGTCGACTCATTTAAGGAAAGGGAGGGAAACGGGAAGAGCTGAGAGGACGTCCTCTGGTGGCCGAGCTCGCGCGCTGCAGGAGAATCCCCGACCCCAGCAAATCCCAAGCACCAGTTGATTGGGGGGAACGGGGGGAGCTGCGGAAAAGACTTCTGCTGGTCCACCCAGAGCCCTGCAGGACCGGCTCCGGCCCCAGCCAATCCCCGCCCTCCACCGAATGCGGGGTGGGGCGGGAGGAGCTGTGAGAGCGCCCTCTGTTGGCCGAGCCCAGGACGCTCCCCGGCTACAGCCGATCCCCACACTCCACTCAGTTAAGGAGGGGGGTAAACGGGAAGAGCTGCGAGGGCGTCCTCTGCTGGCCGAGCTCGCGAGCTGCAGGATAATCTCCGACCTCAGCCAATCCCCAAACACCAGTTAATTGAGGGGAATGGCAGGAGCTGCGAGGGCGCCCCCTCCTGTCCGACCAAGCAAACATAAGGAGAATACCCAACATCAGAGGATCCCCAGGTACCAGTTGATTTGGAAGGGACAGGAGAAGCTAAGAGGGCGCCCTCGGTTGACGGATTCCAAGAGCTGCAGGGGAATGCCGAGCCCCAGCCAATCCCCGCACTCCTCTGATTTGAGGGCGACCGGAGAAACTGCGAGGGCGCCATCTGCTGGACGGGCCCACGAGCTGCAGGGAAATGCCTTGCCCAAACCAATCCGCGCCTCACTGAATGCGGGGGGAAGGGAGGACCTACGAGGGCGCGCTCTGCTGGCCGAGCCCAGGAGTTGCAGGATGTTCCCCGGTTCCAGACGATCTCCACGCTCCTCTCAGTTAAGAAGAGGGAGTTAAACGGGAAGAGCTCCGAGGTCGTCCTCTGCTGGCCGTGCTCGCGAGCTGCCGGATTAACCCCGACCCCAGCGAATCCCCAAGGACAAGATGATTTGGAGAACGCGAGGAGCTGAGAAGGCGCCCTCTCTTGGCCCACCCAGAGTCCTGTCGGGCGGGCCCCGTCCCCAGCAAATCCCTGCACTCCACAGAATATGAGTTGGACCGGGTGGAGCTGCGAGGGCACCGTCTGTTAGCCGAACCCAGTAGCTGCAGGACGGTCCCGGGATCCAGCCGGTCCCCACGCTCCACTCAGTTAAGGAGAGGGGGGCAACGGGAAGAGCTGCGAGGGCATCCTCTGCTGGCCGAGATGGCGAGATCAATCAATCAATCAATGGTATTTATTGAGCGCTTACTCTGTGCAGAGCACTGTACTAAGCGCATGAGATGTACAAGTCTGCAACATTCAAAGACGGTCCCTACCCTTCAGTGGGCTCACAGAAGATATTGCTGGCATCCCTCAGGACTCATTACAGGCAGGAAACGTGTACATGTCAGCTGATTCTCTTGTATTGCACTCTCCCAAGTTCATTCAATCGTATGTATTCAGCGCTTACTGTGCACTGATCACTGTTGATTTGGAGGGGACGGGAGAAGCTGAGAAGTCTTCTGCTGTTGGAGTCCAACAGCTGAAGTGGAATCCCAAAACCCAGCCAATCCCCGCACTCCAGTGATTTTCGGGCGACGGGAGAAACTACAAGGGCGCAATCTGCTAGCCGGGCCCGTGAGCTGCAAGGAAATCCCTTGCCCCGAACAATCTGCGCCCCACTGAATCGGGGGGGGGGGGGGAGAAGGGAAGACCTGCGAGGGTCCCATATCCCTCCTACCATTCCTTTCCAAACTCCTTGAACGAGTTGTCTACACGCGCTGCCTAGAATTCCTCAACAACAACTCTCTCCTCGACCCCCTCCAGTCTGGCTTCCGTCCCCTTCATTCCACGGAAACTGCGCTCTCAAAGGTCACCAATGACCTCCTGCTTGCCAAATCCAACGGCTCATACTCTGTCCTAATCCTCCTCGACCTCTCAGCTGCCTTTGACACTGTGGACCACCCCCTTCTCCTCAACACATTATCTGACCTTGGCTTCACAGACTCCGTCCTCTCCTGGTTCTCCTCTTATCTCTCCGGTCGTTCTTTCTCAGTCTCTTTTGCAGGCTCCTCCTCCCCCTCCCATCCTCTTACTGTGGGGGTTCCCCAAGGTTCAGTGCTTGGTCCCCTTCTGTTCTCAATCTACACTCACTCCCTTGGTGACCTCATTCGCTCCCACGGCTTCAACTATCACCTCTACGCTGATGACACCCAGATCTACATCTCTGCCCCTGCTCTCTCCCCCTCCCTCCAGGCTCGCATCTCCTCCTGCCTTCAGGACATCTCCATCTGGATGTCCGCCCGCCACCTAAAGCTCAACATGTCGAAGACTGAGCTCCTTGTCTTCCCTCCCAAACCTTGTCCTCTCCCTGACTTTCCCATCTCTGTTGACGGCACTACCATCCTTCCCGTCTCACAAGCCCGCAACCTTGGTGTCATCCTCGACTCCGCTCTCTCATTCACCCCTCACATCCAAGCCGTCACCAAAACCTGCCGGTCTCAGCTCCGCAACATTGCCAAGATCCGCCCTTTCCTCTCCATCCAAACCGCTACCCTGCTAATTCAAGCTCTCCTCCTATCCCGTCTGGACTACTGCACTAGCCTTCTCTCTGATCTCCCATCCTCGTGTCTCTCTCCACTTCAATCCATACTTCATGCTGCTGCCCGGATTATCTTTGTCCAGAAACGCTCTGGACATATCACTCCCCTCCTCAAAAACCTCCAATGGCTACCGATCAATCTGCGCATCAGGCAGAAACTCCTCACCCTGGGCTTCAAGGCTCTCCATCACCTCGCCCCCTCCTACCTCACCTCCCTTCTCTCCTTCTACTGCCCAGCCCGCACCCTCCGCTCCTCCACCACTAATCTCCTCACTGTACCTCGCTCTCGCCTGTCCCGCCATCGACCCCCGGCCCACGTCATCCCCCGGGCCTGGAATGCCCTCCCTCTGCCCATCCGCCAAGCTAGCTCTCTTCCTCCCTTCAAGGCCCTGCTGAGAGCTCACCTCCTCCAGGAGGCCTTCCCAGATTGAGCCCCTTCTTTCCTCTCCCCCTCGTCCCCCTCTCCATCCCCCCGCCTTACCGCCTTCCCCTCCCCACAGCACCTGTATATATGTATATATGGTTGTACATATTTATTACTCTGTTTATTTATTTATTCATTTATTTTACTTGTACATTTCTATCCTACTCATTTTATTTTGTTGGTATGTTTGGTTCTGTTCTCTGTCTCCCCCTTTTAGACTGTGAGCCCACTATCGGGTAGGGACTGTCTCTATGTGATGCCAATTTGTACTTCCCAAGCGCTTAGTACAGTGCTCTGCACATAGTAAGCGCTCAATAAATACGATTGATTGATTGATTGATTGAGGGCGTTTTCTCCTGGACGACCTGGCGAGCTGCAGGAGACTCCCCGACCCAAGCCAATCCACAAGCCCTAGTTTACTGACTGGAATGGTAGGAGCTGCGAGGGCGCCCCCTGGTGGCCGAACTCGCAACCTGCAGGAGTATCCCCGACCCCAGCCAATCCCCAAACACCAATTGCTTGGTGGTAACGGGAGGAGCTTTTAGTGCTCCCCTTGCTGGCCGACCTCTTGAACCTCAGGAGAATCCCCAACCTCAGCCGATCCCCAAGCACCGGTTGACTTGCAGGGGTCGGGAGAAGCTGAGAGGGCGCCCTCTGCTGACTGAGTCTAAGAGCTGCAGGGGAATACTAGGTCTCAGCTAATCCCCGCACTACACTAATTTGGGGGTGACAGGATTAACTGCGAGGGTGCCATCTGATGGCCGGGCCCGCCAGCTGCAAACAAATCCCTTGCCCCAAGCAATCTGCGCCCCACTGAATGGGGGGTGGGCCGGGAGGTGATGCAAGGGCGCAATCTGTTGGTCGAGCCCAGGAGCTGCAGGAAGGTCCCCGGCTCAAGCAGATCCCTACGCTCCACTCAGTTGGGGGGGGGGGGACTGTAAGAGCTGCGAGAGCGCCCTCTGCTGGCCAAGCTCGCGAGATGCAGGAGAATCCCAGACCCAGCGAATCCCCAAGCACCAGTTGACAGCCGGGACGGGGAAGAGCTGCGAGGGCTCCCTCTGCTGGCCCAGACAGAGCACTGCTGGTCGGGCCACGGCCCCAGCCAATCCTCGCACTGCAGTGAATGGCGTGTGGGCCGTGAGGAGCTGCGCGGGCGCCCTCTGCTGGCCGAGGCCAGGAGCTGCAGGAATGTCCACGGCTCCAGCCGATCCCCGCGCTCCACTCATTTAAGGAGGGGGGGGAAACGGGAAGCGCTGCGAGGGCGTCCTCTTCTGGCGGAGCTTACGAGCTACAGGAGAATCCCCGGCCCTAACCACTCCCCAAGCACCAGTTGATTTGTTGGAACGGGAGGAGCAGCGAAGGCGCCCCCTGCTGGCCGACCTCTCAAGCTTCGGGAGAAAACCCGACCTCAGCCGATCCCCAAGCACCAGTTGATTTGAAGGGGCGGGAGAAGCTGAGAGGGCGTCTTCTGCTGGTCGAGTCCAAAAGCTGCAGGGAAATACCAGGCCCCAGCCAATCCCCGCATGCAAGTGATTTGGGGACGACGGGAGAAACTGCGAGGGCTCAATCTGCTGGCAGGGCCCGTGAGCTGCAGGTAAATCTCTTGCACCAACAAATCCGCACCCTACTGAATGGCGGGAGGAAGGGAAGACCAGCCAAGGCGTCCTCTGCTGGCCGAGCTCGCGAGCTGCAAGAGAATCCCCGACCCCAGTCAATGCACAAGCCCCAGTTTACTGGGGGGAAAGGGAGAGGCTGCGAGGGCGCACCCTGCTGGCCAACCTCACGAGCTGCAGGAGTATCCCCGATCCCAGCCAATCCCCAAACACCAGTTGCTTGGGGAGAACGGGAGGAGCTTTTATTGTGCCCCCTGTTGGCCGGCCTCGCGAACTTCAGGAGAATCCCCGACCCCAGCCAATCCCCAAGCAAAAGCTGATTGCGGGGAACCGGAGGAGTTGGGATGGCGCCCTCTGCTGACCCATCCAGGGAACTGCAGGACGGGCCCTGGCCCCGGCCAATCCCCACCCTCCACTGAATGTCGTGTGGGCCGTGAGGAGCTGACCAGGAGCTGCAGGAATTTCCCCGGCTCCAGCCGATCCCCACCCTCCACTCATTTATGGAGAGGGGGAGAAACGGAAAGAGCTGCGAGGGCGTCCTTTGCTGGACGAGCTTGCGAACTGCAGGAGTATCCCCGACCCCCGCCAATCCCCAAGCACCAGGTGCTTGGAGGGAACGGGAGGAACTGCAAAGGCGCCTTATGCTGGCCCACTCAGAGCCCTGCGGGACAGGCCCCCGCCCTAGCCAATCCCCGAGCTCCACTGAATTGGGGGTAGGCCTTGAGGAGATGCGAGGGCGCCCTCTGTTGGCAGAGCCCAGGAGTTGCAGGAGGGTCCGCGGCTGTAGACGATCCCGATACTCCACTCAGTTAAGGAGAGGGGGGAACGGGAAGAGCTGCGAGGGAGTCTTCTGCCTGCCGAGATAGCGACCTGCAGGAGAATTCCCGACCCCAGCCAATCCCCAAGCACCAGTTGATTGGGGGGAACGGGAGGAGTTGCGAGGGCGCCCTCTGCTGCCCCAACCGGAGCCCTGCAGGACGGGCACCGGCTCCAGCCAATCCCCGCGCTCCATTGAATGGGGGGTGGGCTGGTAGGAGCTTCGGGTGCGCCCCCTGTTGGCCGAGCCCAGGAGATGCACGAGGGTCCTAGGTTCCAGCCAATCTCCACGCTCCACTCATTTAAGGAGGGGGGGAAAAAGGGGAGAAGCTGCGAGAGTGTCCTCTGCCGGCCGAGCTCGCAAGCTGCAGGAAAATCCCCGACCCCAGCAAATTCCCAAGCATTAGTTGACTGAGGGAAACGGGAGGAGCTGCGAGGGCGCCTCCCGCTAGCCGACCTTGCGAGCTTCAGGAGAATCCTCGACCTCAGCCGATCCCCAAGCACCAGTTAATTTGGAGGGGTCGGGAGAAGCTGAGAGGGTGCCTTCTGCTGATCGAGTCGCAAAGCTGCAGGGGACTCCCAGGCCACCGCCATTTCCCACACTACACTAATTTAGGGGCTACTGGATCAACTGCGAGGGTGCCATCTGCTGGCCGGTCCCGCGAGCTGCAGAGAAGTCCCTTGCCCCAACCAATCCCCGCCCCACTGAATGGGGGGTGGGCCGGGAGGTGATGCTCGGGCGCCCTCTGCTGGCCGAGCCCAGGATCTCCAGGACGGTCCACGGCTCCAGCAGATCCCTATGCTCCACTCAGTTGAGGAGAGGGAGGAAACGGTAAGAGCTGGGAGGGCGTCCTCTGCTGGCCGAGCTCCCGAGATGCAGGAGAATCCCCGACTTCAGCCGATCACCAAGAACCAGTTGATTTGCTGCGAATGGGAGAAGCTGAGGGGGCGCCCTCTGGTTACGGAGTCCAAGAGCTGGAGGGGAATCCCCGGCCCCAGCCAATCCCCGCACTCCACTGATTTGGGGGCGACGGGAGAAGTTGCGAGGGCCACATTTGCTGGCCGGGTCCGTGAGCTGCAGGGAAATACATTGACCCAACCAATATGCGCCCCATGGAATGGGGGTGGGGGCAAGGGTTGGACCTCCGAGGGCGCTCGCTGCTGGCCGAGCCCAGGAGCTGCAGGAGGTTCCCCGGCTCCAGCCGATCCCCATGCTCCACTCAGTTAAGGAGAGGGGGGAAAACAGGAAGAGCTGCAAGGGCGTCCTCTGCTGGCCGAACTCGCGAACCGCAGTAGAATCCCCGAACCCAGCCAATCCCCAAGCAGCTGTTGATTGTGGGGAACGGGAGGAGCTGCGAGGACGCTCAATGCTGGCCGACCTCGCTTGCTTCAGGAGAATCCCCGACCTCACCGATCCCCATGCACCAGTTGATTTGGAGGGGATGGGAGAAGCTGAAAGGGCTCCCTCTGCTGACCAAGTCCAAGTGGTGCAGGGGAATCCCCGGCCCCAGCCATTCACCGCAATCCACAGATTTGGGGGCGATGAGAGAAATTGCGACGGCACCATCTGCTGGCCCGAACCGCGAGCTGCAGGGAAATCCCTTGCCCCAAACAATCCGAGCCTCACTGTAAAGGGGGGAAAGGAGGACCTGCGAGGGTGCTCTCTGCTGACCGATCCCAGGACCTGCCGGAGGGTCCCTGGCTCCAGCCGATCCCCACACTCCACTCAGTTAAGGAGGTTAGGGGACACAGGAAGAGCTGTGAGGACGTCCTCTGCTGGCCTAGCTCACGATCTGCAGGAGAATACCCTACTCCAGCCAATTCCCAAGCACCACGTGATAGGGGAGAACAGGAGGAGCTGCGAGGGCGCCATCTGCTGGCCCACTATTAGAACTGCAGGACGGACCCCTGCCCCAGCCGATCCCCATGCTTCACTGAATGGGGGGTGGGCCGGAAGGATCACGAAGGGCGACCTCTGTTGGCCGATCCCAGGACCTGCAGGACGGTCCCCGGAACCAGCCAATCCGGAAGAGCCGCGAGGCCGTCCTCCTCTGGCCCACCCAGAGTACTGCAGGACGGGCCCCGGCCTCAGCCAAACCCCGCGCTCCACTGAATGTAGTGTGGGCCGGGAGGAGCTGCGCTGGCACCCTATTTTGGCCGAGCCCAAGATTTGCAGGAGGGTACCTCGCTCCAGCCGAACCCCACGCTCCACTCATTTAAGGAGAAGCGGGGAAACGGGAAGCTCGGCGAGGACGCCCTCTGATGGCCGAGCTCGAGAGCTGCAACAGAATCCCCGACAACAGCCTATCCCCAAGCACCAGTTTATTTGGAGGGGACAGGAGGAGTTTAGAGGGCTCCCCTCCTGACCGAATCCAAGAGATGAATGGGAATCCCCGGCTCCTGCCAATCACCGCACTCCACTGATTTGGGGTCAACGGGAGAAGTTGCGAGGGAGCCATCTATTGGCCTGGCCCGTGAGATTCAGGGAAATCCCTTGCCCCAACGAATCCACGCCCCACTGAATGGGGGGGGGGGGGTAGGAAGGAACGGAGAGGGAGCTCTCTGCTGGTCGAGCCCAGGAGCTGCAGGAGGGTCCTCGGCTCAAGCTGATCCCCATGCTCAATTCGGTTAAGGAAAAGGGGGAAAACGGGAAGAGCTGCAAAGGGGTCCTCTGCTGGCCGAGCTCGCGAGCTGCAGGAGAATCTCCGACCCCAGCCAATCCACAAGCAGCAGTTTATTGGGGGGAACGGGAGGTGCAGCGAGGGTGCCCCCGCAGGCCGTCCTCGCGAGCTTCAGGAGAATCCCGACCTCAGCCGATCCTCAAGCGCCAGTGAACTGGGGGGAAAGGGAAGAGCTGCAAGGGCGCCTTCTTCTGTCCAACCCAGAACACTGCAGTACGGGCCCCGGCCCGAGCCAATCCCCACGCTGTACTGAATGGGGGTTGGGCCGGGGAAGCTGCGAGGACGCCGTCTGTTGGCCGATGCCAGGAGCTGCAGCGCGGTCCCAGGCTCCAGCCGATCGCCATGCTCCACTCATTTAAGGAGAGCTGGGGAAACAGGAAAAGCTGCGAGGGCGTCTTCTGCTGGTCGAGCTCGCGAGATGCAGGAGAATCCTCGACCTCAGCCGATCACCAAGCACCAGTTGATTTGGAGGGAACGGGAAAAGCTGAGAGGGCACCCTGTGGTTACCGAGTCCAAGATCTGGAGGGGAATCCCCGGCCCCAGCCTATCCCTGCACTGCACTGATTTGGGGGCGGCGGGAGAAGCTGCGAGGGCTGCATCTTCTGGTCGTGTTCGCGAGATACAGGGAAATCCCTTGCACCAACCAATACACGCCCCAATGAATGGGAGTGGGGGGAAGGGAGGACCTACGAGGGCGTTCTCTGCTGGCCGAGCCCAGGAGCTGCAGGATGTTCCCCGGATCCAGCCGATCCCCACGCTCCACTAATTTAAGGAGGGGGGGGGAACGGGAAGAGCTGCTAGGGCGACCTCTGCTGTCCGAGCTTGCGATCTGTAGGAGCATCCCAAACCCCAGCCAATCACCAAGCAGCAGTTGACTGGGGGGAACGGAAGGAGCTGCGATGTCACCCCCTGCTAGCCGACCTCGCGTGCTTAAGGAGAACCCCAGAATTCAGTCGATCCCCACGCACCAGTTGATTTGGAGGGGACGGGAGAAGCTGGGAGGGCGCCCTCTGCTGACCGAGTCCAACAGCTGCAGGGGAATCCCCTGTCCCAACCAATCCTTGCACTTCACTGATTTGGGGCGACGGGTGAATCTGCGAGGGCGCCATCTGCTGACCCAACCAGAGAAATGCAGGACGGGCCCCTGCCCCAGCCGATCCCCGCGATTCACTGAATGGTGGGTCGGCCGTGAGGATCACGAAGGGAGACCTCTGTTGGCCTAGCCCAGGAGCTGCAAGATGGTCCCCGGCTCCAGCCGATCCCCACGCACCACTCATTTAAGGAGGGGGGAAAGGGGAAGAGCTGCGAGGGCGTCCTCTACCGGCCGAGCTAGCGAGCTGCAGGAAAATCTCCGACACCAGCCAATCCCCAAGCACCAGTTGAGAGGGGGGAACGAGAGTAGCTGTGATGGCGCCCTCTACTGGTCCATCCAGAGCACTGCAGGACGGGCCCCGGCCGCAGCCAATCACCGCGCTCCACTGAATTGGGGGTGGGGCAGGAGGAGCCGCCAGGGTGCCCTCTGGTAGCCGAGTCCAGGAGCTACAGGACGGTCCCCGGCTCCTGGCGATCCCCACGCTCCACTCATTTACGTAGGGGGGGGGGGAAATGTGAGGAGCTGCGAGAGCGTCCTCTGCTGTCCGAGCTCGCGAGCTGCAGGAGAATCCCGGACCCCAGCAAATCCCCAAGCACCAGTTGATTGGGGGGAATGGGAGGAGCTGCGAAAACACCCTCTGCTGGTCCACCCAGAGCCCTGCAGGACCGGCCCCGGCCCCAACCAATCCCCGCGCTCCACCGAAAAGGGAGTGGGGCAGGAGGAGCTGCGAGGGTGTCCTCTGTTGGACGAGCCCAGGAGCTGCAGGACGGTCCCTGGCTCCAGCCGATCCCCATGCTCCACTCATTTAAGGAGATGGGGGAAATGGGAAGGGCTGCGAGGCCGTCCTCTTCTGACTGAGCTCTCCATCTGCTGGAGAATCCCCGATCCCAGGCAATCCCCAAGCATCAGTTGATTGGGGGAAACGGGAGGAACTGCGAGGGCGCCGCCTGCTTGCCGAGCTCGCGAGATCAAGGAGAATTACCAACCTCAGTCGCTCCCCAAGAACCAGTTGATTTGGAAGGGACCAGATTAGCTGTGAGGGCACCCTCTGCTGACCGAGTCCACGAGCTGCAGGGAATCCCCGGTCCCAGCCTATCCCCACACTTCACTGATTTGGGAGAGACGGGAGAAGCTATGAGGCCGCCATCTGCTGGCCGGGCCCGAGAAATGCAGGGAAATCAACCAATCCGAGCCCCGCTGAATGGGTGGGGACGGGAGGATTTGCGACTTCGCTCTCTGCTGGTCGAGCCAAGGAGCTGCAGGACGGTCCTTGGCTCCATCCGGTGCCCATGCTCCACTCATTTAAGGAGATGGGGGAAATGGGAAAAGTTGCGAGGGCGTCCTCTGCTGGCCTTGATCACGAGTTGCAGGAGAATTCCAGACCGCAGCAAATCCCCAAGCAACAGTTAACTGGGGGAACAGGATGAGCTTCGAGGGCTCCCTCTGCTGGCCCACCTAGAGCCCAACAGGATGGACCCCGGCTCCAGCCGATTCCCGCGCTTCACTGAATGGGGGGTGGGCCGGGTGGAGTTGGGTGGACGCCTTCTGTTGGCCGAGCCCAGAAGCTTCAGGATGGTCAACGGCTCCAGGCGATCCCCACGCTCCACTCATTCAAGGAGAGGGTGGGAAACGGGAAGAGCTGCGAGGGCGTCCTCTGATGGCCGAGCTCGCAGGCTGCAGTAGGATCCCTGACCCCAGCTAATCTCCAATCACCAGTTGACTGGGTGGAAGGGGAGGAGCTGCGTGTGGGCTCTCTGTTGGCCTAGCCCAGGAGATGCAGGACAGTCACCGGCTCCAGCCGATCCCCACGCTCCACTCATTCAAGGAGAGAGTGGGAAACGGGAAGAGCTGCAAAGGCGTCCTGTGCTGGCCGAGCTAGCAAGGTGCAGGGGAATCACCGACCCCAGCCAAAGCCCAAGGCCAAGTTGATATGGGGGAACGGGAGGAGCTGCTTGGGCGTCCCCTGCCCGCCGACCTCGCGAGCTGCAGGAGATTCCCGGACATCAGCCGATCCCCGATCCGAAGCACCAGTTGATTGGGGGTAGCGGGAGAAGCTGCGAGGGCGCCCTCTCCTGGCCCACCCAAAGCCCGGCGGAACATGCCCCGGCCCCAGATAATCCCCGCGCTCCACTAAATGGCGGGTGGGCCGGGGTGAACTGCGAGGACACCCTCTGTTGGCTGAGCCCAGGATCGGCAGGACTGTTCCCGTCTGCAGCCGATCCCCATGCTCCGCTCATTTAAGAAGAGAGGGGGAAACACGAAGAGCTGCGAGGGCGTCCTCTGCTGGCCGTGCTAGCGAGCTGCAGAAGAATCCTCGACCCTAGCGAATCCCCAAGCACCAGTTGATATGGGGGAACGGGAGGAGCTGCTTGGGCGTCCCCTGCCCGCCGACCTCGCGAGCTGCAGGAGATTCCCCAACATCAGCCGATCCCCAAGTACCAGTTGATTTGGAGGGGACGGGAGAAGGTGAGAGGGCACCCTCTCCTGACTGAGTCCAAGAGCTGCAGGGAAATTCCCGGTCCCAGCCAATCCCCCCACAACACTGATTTGAGGGCGACGGGAGAAGATGAGAGGGCGCCATCTGCTGGCCGGGCCCGCAAGCTGCAGGGAAATCCCTTGTCCCAACCAATCTGAGCCCCACTGAATGGGTGGGGACGGGAGGACTTGCGAGTTCCCTCTGCTGGCTGAGCCCAGGAGCTGCAGGAGGGTCCCCGGATCCAGCCGATCCCCACACTCCACTCACTGGGGGGGGAGGGGGGAACGGGAAGAGCTGCGACGGCGTCCTCTGCTGGCCGAGCTCGCGAGCTGCACGAGAATCCCCGACCCCAGGCAATCACAAAGCACCAGTTGATTTGAGGGAACGGGAGGCGCTTCCAGGACGCCCCGTGCTGGTCGACCTCGCGAGCTGCAGGGGAATCACCGCCTTCAGCGGATCCCCAAGCACCAGTTGTTTTGGAGGGGACGGGAGAAGCTGAGAGGGCACCCTCTGCTGACCGAGTCCAAGAGCTGCAGGAGAATCCCCGGCCACAGCTAATCCCACTCCGCTCATTTGGCGGCGACGGGAAAAAACAGCGAGGGAACGATCTGTTTGCCGGGCCCGCGAGCTGCAGGGAAATCCCTTGTCTCAACCAATTCTCGTCCGGGCCGGGAAACAGGGATTAGGACTGGGAGGCAGAGGGGTTCCTCTGCCTCCCTGCCCTTGTCCCTCTTGCTTCTCGGACGTAAAATGGAGCCACGGCCGAAAGTCATAGGGGGACCAGGGACGAGAGCCACGGGGGGACTAAGGTAGGGCTGCTGAGGGGGACCAGGGCAGGGTGGCAAAGGGATACCTGGGCAGGCAGACAGGGGTACCAGGGAGGGAGGCAGATTGGGACAGGTCAGGGAGGCCGAGGAGTAACAGGGCCAGGAGGCAGAGAGGTTCCTGGGCCCGGGAGGCAGAGGGGAATCGGGGCCGATAAGCAGGGGGGACCAGGGTATGGAGGCAGAGGAGGACCTGGGCCAGGAGGCAGATGAGGACCGGGGCCTGGAGGCAGAGGGGTTGAGACCAGGGCTGGCAGAACAGGGGGACCAGGGCCGGGAGGTAGAGGGGACCCATGGCCGGTATGGAGAGAGACCCAGTGGCCTGCAGGTAGAGGGAGGCCAGGGCCACGAGGCTCGAAGAGACCAGGGCCGCGAGGCAGAGGGGCACCTGGGCCAGGAGGTAGTTGGGGACCAGGGCCGGGAGGCAGAGGGTCCCAGGGCCGGGAAACAGGGATTAGGACTGGCAGGCAGAGGGGTACCTGCCCTTGTCCCTCCTGCTTCTCGGAAGTAAAGTGGAGCCACGGCCGAAAGTCAGAGGGGGACCAGGGATGAGAGCCACGGGGGTACTAAGGCAGAGAGGCAGAGGGGGACCAGGGCCAGGATTTAGAAGGGAACCTGGGCCAATAGACAGGTGGACGTGGGCCGGGAGGCAGAGGGGGCCCAGTGCCAGGAGGCTGAGAGGTACCTGGGCTGGAAGGCAAAGGGGGACCAGGGTCGAGAAGGGGGAGGACAAGGGAAGGGAGGCAGAGGGGGACCAGAGCCTGGAGACAGAAGGGGACCAGGGCCAGGAGGCAACGGATTCCTGGACTGGGAGACGGGGGACTAGGGTCGGGAGGCTTGGGTGACCAGGGCCCGGAGGCAGAGGGTGATCAGGGCCAGGAGGCAGCGGGGTACTGGGGCCCGGAGAATGGAGACCAGGGTCGGGAGGTAGAGGGGGACCAGGGACAGGAGGCAAGGGGTTCCTGGGACCGAAGACGTGGGACTAGGGTCGAGAAGCTTGGGCGACCAGGGCCGGGAGGCCGAGGGGGATCAGGGCCAGAAGGCAGAGGGGTACCTGGGCCTGGAGAAGGGGGACCAGGGTACCGGGAGGCAGAGAGGGACCAGGGCTAGGAGACAGTGGAGTACCTGGGCCGGGAGACTGGAGGTCCAGGGCCGGGAGACAGGGGGACCTAGACCGGGAGGTAGAGGGTCCCTGGGCTGGAACGTATAAAGGGACCAGGGCTTGGAGGTAGAGGGAAACCAAGGCTGGCAGAACAGAGGGGCCCATGGCCGCGACAGATAGAGACCCATGGCCTATGGCTTGGAAAGGGAGATGACCAGGGCAGGGAGGAAGAGGGGTACCTGGGCCGGGAAACGGGGACCAGGGCTGGAAGGTCGAGGGAGACCAGGGCTGGCAGAATAGGGGGACCAGGGCATGGAGGTAGAGGGGACCCATGGCCGGGACGGAAAGAGAACCAGTGGCCTGGAGGTAGTGGGAGACCAGGGCCCAGAGGCCCAAAGGGACCGGCAGACGGGGGACTAGGGTTGGGAGGCCCGTTGTTGGGTAGGGACCGTCTCTATATGTTGCCAACTTGTACTTCCCAAGCGCTCAGTACAGTGGTCTGCACACAGAAAGCGGTCAATAAATAAGATGGAATGAATGAATGAATGGGTGACCAGGGCTCGGAGGCAGATGGGTACCAGGGCCTGGAGACAGCGAGGGACCAGGACCAGGAGGCAGAGGGTTACCCGGGTCAGTAGACGGGGGACCAGGGCCAGGGAGCAGAGGGGAACCAGGACCAGCAGGCAGAGGGGTACCTAGGGCAAAGGGGGACCAGAGCCGAGAAGTGGTGTGACAAGGTCAGGGAGGCAGAAGGCGACCAGGACCGGGAGGAAGAGGGTGACCTGGGCCGGTAGACAGGGCGGCCAGGGCGGGGAGGCAGAGGGGTACCTGAGCCACGAGACAAGGGGACCAGGGCTGGGAGGCAGAGGGGTACCTGTGCCAGCAGACAGTGGGACTAGAGTTGAGAAGCAGAGGGGAACCAGGGCCGAGAGGTGGGGCGTTACCAGGTCAGAGAGGCAGATGCCGGCCCGGGCTGGGAATTTGAGGGGGACCAGGGCAGGGAGGCATACTGGGACCAGGGCCGGAGGGAACGGGGACCAGGGCCGGGAGGTAAAGGGGACCCATGGCCGGGACGGAGAGAGACCTAGTGGCCTAGAGGTAGGGGGAGTCCAGGTCCGGGAGGCTCAAAGGGACCAGAGCCGGGAGGCAGAGGGGTACCTGGCCCTGGAGGTAGAGAAGGACCAGGGCCAAGAGGCAGAAGTGTACCTGTGCCAGGAGATGGGGGATCAGGGTCGGCAGGCAGAGGGGTACCAGGTTTGGGAAACGTTGATCAGGGCCGGGAGGCAAATGGGGACCAGGTCCGAGAAGCATGGGGGAAAAGGTCAGGGAGGTGGAGGGGGACAGGGGACAGGAGATAGAGGGGGACCAGGGCCGGTAGACAGGGGGAATGGGGCTGGGAGGCAGAGGGTTACCTGGGCCAGGAGATGGGGCTTAGGGCTGAGAAGCAGAGGGAAACCAGGGCTGAGAGGTGGGGGGCGACCAGGTCTCAGAGAGGCAGAGGCCGACCAGGGCTGGGAAGCAGAAGGGAACCGGGGCAGGGACGCAGAGGGGGACCAGGTTCTGGGAGGCAGAGAGGGACCAGGGCCGGTAGACAAGGGGACCGGGGGCGAGAGGCAGAAGGGCCCCTGGCCGGGAGACAGGGGACCCAGGGCCGGGAGTCAGAGGGGTTCCTGTGCCGGGAGAAGGGGAATATGGCTGAGAAGCAGAGGGGAAGCAGAGCCGAGAGGCGGGGGGTGACCAGGTCAGAGATGCAAAGGCTGATTAGCGTCGGTAAGCAGAGGGGGACCAGGGCGGGAAGGCCGAGGGGGACCAGGGCTGGGAAGGCAGAAAGGGACCAGGGCTGGGAGGCCGAGGGGGACCAGGGCTGGAAAATGGGGATCAAGCAGACAGGCAAAGTGGTACCACTGTCTCCCTGTCCTTGTACCCCCCGCGTCTCAGAGGTAAAGGGGAACTAGGGCCGAAAGAGGGGGACCAGGGGTGTAAGGCAGGGGCCGACCAAGGCAGGGAGGCAGAGGGTGAGCAGGGCGGGGAGGCACAGAGGAACTAGGGCCAGGACGCAGAGGGACACTGGCCAGAGGTTTGAGGGGACCCAAGGCCGGGAGGCGAAGGGGGACGAGGGCAGGGAGGCAGTGGGGGACCAGGGCCAGGAGGCAGTGGGGGACCAGGGCCAGGAGGCAGCGGGATACCTGGACCAGGAGATGGCGGATCAAGGCTGGGAGGATCAGGGGGACCAGGGCCCGGAGGCAGAGGGGTACCTGGGCCGTAAGGAAAAAGGGGACCAAGGCCGAGAAGCGGCGGGGGACAAGGGCAGTGAGCCAGAGGGGGACCAGGTCCTAGAAGCAGAAGGGGACCAGGGCCAGGAGGCAGAGGGGTACTTGGGCCGGGAGACGGGGGACCAGGGTCGGGAGGCAGAGGGGGACCAGGGCTGGGAAAAGGGGAGCAGGTCCTGTGGGCTCATTTGTTCCTCTGCCTCCCTGCCCTTGTCCCCCCGCTTCTTGGAACTAAAGGGGAACTAGGGCTGTCAGGCACATGGGAACCAGGGACGGGAGACAGAGGGGGACCAGAGCAGGGTGGCAGGGGGGACCAGGGCCAAGAGGAAGGAGGGGACCAGGACCGGGAGGCTGGGGGTGACCTGAGCAGGGAGGATGGGGGTGGCCTGGGCCAGGAGGCAGACTAGTACCGGGGCCGGTAGATGGTGGACCAGGGCCGGAAGGCAGCGGGAAACCAGGGCCAGGAGGCAGAGGGGTAACTGGGCCGGGACGCAAAGTGGGAACAGGGCCGAGAAGCATGGGGGACAAGGTCAGGGCGGCAAAGGGGGACCAGGTCCGTTAAACAGGGGACCAGAGACGGGAGGCAGAAGGGTACCTGGGCCAGGAGACGGGGGCCAGGCCTGGGAGGCTCAAAGGGACCAGTGTTGGGAGGTAGAGGGGGACCAGGACCTGGAGGTAGAGGGGGACCAGGGCAGGGATCTCTGCCTCCTGGTCCTGGTACCTCTCTACCTCCTGGCCCTGGTCGCCCTCTGTCTCCCGGCCCTGGTCCCCCGTCTCCCGGCCCTGGTCCCCCGTCTCCCGGCCCAAGTACCCCTCTGCCTCCTGGACCTGGTCCCCTTCTGTCTACCTGCCCTGGTCCCCATCTGCCTCCCGGCCCTGGTCTCTCTCTGCCTCCCTGCCATTGTCCCCCCCGCTTCTCGACCCTGGTCTCCCTCTGCCTTCAGGCCCTGGTTCTCTTCGGCCTCCCAGCCCTGGTCCCCCTCTGCCTCCCGGACCAGGTAACCTTCTGCTTCCTGGCCCTGGTCCCTCTGTGTTTCCCGGCCCTGGTCCCCCACGGCCTCCTAGCCTTGGTTTCCTGCAACCTACAGGCCCTTGGGTGAGTCTCTGACCTGACCCTCTGTACCCTCTACCTCCTGGACATGGTCCCCCTGTTTCCCGGCGTAGGTAGCACTCCGCCTCCTGGCCCTGGTCCCCCTCTGCCTCCCGGCCCTGGTCCCCCTTTCTCCCTGCCCTGATCCCCCTCTGACTCTCTGCCCTGGTTCCTCTGTCTTCCGGCCAGGGTTCCCCTCTACCTCCCGGCCCTGGTCACCTTCTGCCTCCCCACCCTGGACCACGTCTACCTCCTGGCACTGGTCCCCCTGTGTTCCGGCCTAGGTACTGCACTAGCCCCTCTGTCTACCCTCCCTGGTCCCCCTGTCTCCCAGCCTAGGTACCCCTCTGCCTCCTACCCTTGGTCCCTCTCTGCCTTCAGGCCCTGGTTCCCTTCGGCATCCCAGCCCTGGTTCCCCTCTGCCCTCAGGCCCTGGTTCCCTTTGACCTCTCAGCCCTGGTCGCCCTCTGCCTCCCGGTTCTGGTCCCCCTCTGCCTCCCTGCCCTTGTCGCCCCCGCATCTGTGCCCTGGTCCCCCTTTGCCTCCCAGCCCAGGTACCCCTCTGCCTCCCGGACCTGGTCAGCCTCTGCGTCTATGACCTGTTCACCCCCTGCCTCTCGGCCATGGTCCCCCTCTGCTTCTCAGCCCTGGTCCTCATGTCTCCCGGTCCAGGTCTCCCTCCAGCTACTGGCCCAGGTCCCCCCAACTTCTCGGCCCTGGTCTTTCTCTACCTCCCGGTCCAGTTACAGCTCTGGCTCCTGGCCCTGGTTACCCTCTGCCTCCCTGCCCTGGTCCCCCATTTCTCGGCTTAGTTACCCCTCCGTCCCCCAACCCTGGTCCACCTGTCTCTCAGCCCAGGTACCACTTTGCCTCCCGGCCCTCACCCCCCTCTGCCTCCCCACCCTGGTCCCATTCTACCTCCCGACCCTGGTTCCTCTCTGCCTCCCGGCCTCGGTCCCTCTCTGCCTCCCGGCCCCGGTCCTCCTGTCTCCCTGCCCAGGTACCCCTCTACCTCCCAGCCCTGGTCCCCCTGTTCTGCCAGCCATGGTCTCCCTCTATTTCCAGGCCCTAGCCCCTGTCTCCGTCCTGGCCCTGGGTCCTCTCTACCTCCCGGCCTAGGTTCCCCCGTCTCCCGGCCCAGGTGCCCCTCTGCCTCCTGGCCCTCGTCCTCCTCTGCCACCACGCCCTGGTGACCCTCTGCCTCCCGGCCCTGCTCCCTTTAAGCCTCCCGAACCTGGTCCCCCTGTTTCATGGCCCAGGTACCCCTCTACTTCCTGGGCCTGGTACTAATGTCTTCCGGCCAGGTACCCTTCTGCCTCCCAGCCCTGGACCCCCTTTGCCTCCCGGCCCTTGTCTCCCTCTGCCTCTCTGCTCTGGTCCCCTACTCTTCTTGGCCCCGGTCCCCATCGCTTCATGGCCCCGGTCCCCCTCTGCCTCCCGATCCTGGTACCCCTTTGCCTCCTGGCCCTGGTCCTGCTCTGACACACTGCCCTGCTCCCCCACCCCGCTTCTCGACCCTGGTCCCCCTCTACCTCCTGGCCCTTGTCCACGTCTGCCTTTCAGCTCTGGTCCCACTTTACTCTGCCTCCCGGCCCTCGACCCCCTCTGCCTCCAGGCCTTGGTCACCCTCTGCCTCCCGGACCTACTCCCCTTAAACCTCCCGACCCTGGTCCCCCTGTCTCATGGCCCAGGTATCCCTCTACTTCCAGGGCCTGGTACCACTATATCCAAGCCCAGGTACCCTTCTGCCTCACAGCCCTAGTTCCCCTTTGCCTCCCAGCCCTTGTTCCCCCGTGCCTCTCTGCCCTGGTCCCCCCCGCTTCTCGGTCCCGGTCCCCCTCGCTTCTCGGCCCTGTCCCTCTCTGCCTCCCGATCCTGGTACCCCTCTGCCTCCTGGCCCTGGTCCTGCCCTGACACCCTGCCCTGCTCCCCCACCTCGCTTCTCGGCCCTGGTCCCCCTCTACCTTCTGGCCCCTGTCCACGTCTGCCTTTCAGCCCTGATCCCACTTTAGTCTCTGACTCTGGTCGCCCCCCAAACTTCCGGCCCTGGTCCCCTTCTCCCTCCGGCCCTAGTTCACCTCTACCTCCATGTCTCAGTCCAAATCTCCCGCCCGGACCTGGTCCCTCTCTGCCTACCGGCATGGTGCCCCGGTGTTTCCCAGTCGTCGTTACCTTGTACCTCCGGGCCCTGGTCACCCTCTGCCCCCGGGCCCTGGTCCCCCTGTGCCTGTCAGCCTTCGTCACCTTCTACCTCCTGGCCCTAACCCTTCGCTCAGTCGCAGCCCTCAGTCCCCTATACATCCAGGCCCTGGCCCCCCTGTCTCCGGATTCCCGTACCCCTCTACATCTTGGCCCTGGTCCACCTCTGCTTCCCCACACTGGTCCCCCTCTGCCTCTCAGCCCTGGTCGCCCCCTGGCTCTCGGCCCTGTTCTCCCTCTACCTCCAGGCCCTGGTCACTCTCTCTTTCCCGGGCCTGTATACCCTCTACCTCCCGGCCCTGGTCCCCCTCTGCCTCCCTGCCCCGGTCGCCCTCTGCATCCCTGCCCCGGTCCCCCTCTGTTTCCTGGCCCTGGCCGGCCACTGCCTCTCTGACCTGGTTGCCATCGGTGTTTAGGCCCAGGTACCTCTCTGCCTCCTGTCCCTTGTCCTCCCCTTTCTCCCGGCCCTGATCCCCCTCTGCCTCCCTGACCTTGTCCCCCCCGGCCTCTCGCCTCTGGTCTCCCTCTACCTCCCTACCCTGGTAGCCTCCGCCTCTCGGCCCTGGCCCCTCTCTGCCTCCCAACCCTGGTCCCCCGTCTCCAGGCCCAGGTACCCCTCTTCTTCCTGACCGTGGTCCCCTTCTACCTCCAGGCCTTAGTCCCCCTCAGCCCCCCGGCCCTAGTCCCTTTGAGCCTCCTGTCTCTGGCTTCCCTCTACCTCCAGGTCACTGGGTGTTTCTCCCTGCTGGCCAAGGGTCCCCTCTACCTCCTGACCCTGGTCCCCCAGTTCTACCAGCCCAGTTCTCCCTCTACCTCCAGGCCATGGCACCTCTCTCCCTCCCGGCCCTGGGACACTCTACCTCCTGGTCTAGGTCCTCCTGCATCCCGGTGCAGGTACCCCTCTGCCTCTTGGCCCTGGTCTCCTTCTGTCTTCCCGCCCTGGTCCTCCTGTGCTTCCTGGCCCTAGACGGCCTCTGCCTCTTTGATATGGTCACCTCTGCCTCTCGGCCCTGGTTCCTATCTGCTGTTCAGCCCTAGTCCCACTGTCTCCCGGCCCAGGTACCCCTTTGCCTCCTGGCCCTGGTCCCTTTCTGCCTCCCGGCCCTGTTCCCCCGTCTACCGGCCCGCGTACCCCTCTGCCTTCCAGTCCAGGTAACCCTCAGCCCCCTGGCCCTTGTTCCCGTCTGCCTCCTGGCCCTGGTCCCCTTTCTCCCGGACCAGGTAATCTTTTGCCTCCTGGCCCTGGTCCCTCTCTGCCTCCAGGCCCTTGTCCCCCCAGCTTCTTTGCCCTGGTCCCCCGTCTCCCAGCCCAGGTACCCCGCTGGCTCCCATCCCTGGTTCCCCTGTGCCTACCAGCCCTAGTTCCCCTTTACTTCCAAGAAGTGAGGGGAACAAGAGCAGGGAGGCAGAGGAAACCCTGCCAGCCCTGGTCCCCGTTTCCCGGCCCTAGTCCCCCTCTGCTTCCTGACATTGGTCCCCCATCTCCGGCTCAGATAACACTCTGTCTCTTGGCCATGGTCCCCCCTCTGCTTCCAGGAACTGGTCCCCCTCTGCCTCCGGGCCCTTGTCCCCCCCCCCCCTCATTTCTCCTCCCTGGTCCCCCTTTGCCTTCTAGTCCAGGTACCATTCTGCCTCCTGGCCCTGGGCCCCTTCTTCCTCCAGGCCCTGCTCCCCCTTCTCTCGGCCCAGGCACCCCTCTGTCTCCTGGCCTTGGTCCCCTACTGCTGCCCTGCCCTGGTCCTACTCTGCCTCCTGGCCTTGGTCCCTCTCTGCCTCCTGGCCCTGGTCCCCCGTCTACCACCCCGGGTACCCCTCTGCCTCCTGGCCCTGGTCCCCCCGACGCCCTGTCTTGGTACCCCGCTACCTCCCGGCTCTGCTTCTCCTTGAACTCCCAGCCCTGGATCCCCACCTCCCGGCCCAGGTACCCCTCTATCTCCTGGCCCTAGTCCCCAACTGCCGCCCTACCCTGGTCCCCCTCTGCCTCCTGGACCTGGTCCCCCCCTCCACTTGCCTCCCGGCCCTGGTCCCCCTCTGAACCTTGGCCCTGGTCCCTTTGTCCCCCGGCCCAGGTACCCCTCTGCCTCCCTGTCCTGGTCCACCTGTCTCCCGGCCCAGGTACCCCTCTGCCTCTTGGCCCTGGTCCTCCTGTGCCTCCTGGCCCTGGTTCTTCTGTGCCTCTTGGCCCTGGTCTCCCTCTACCTTCAGGCCCCTGGCTCTCTCTCCGTCCCTGACCTGGGTCCTCTCTACCTCCTGACCCTGTGTCTACGGTCTACCGTCTGCCTCCACGCGTCCAGCGCAGTGGGGAGACGGGCACTCGCAATGAAAGAACACAGGCCAGGCGAGTCTCAAGGTGGACAAGGAGACTGTTTATTGGGTTAAGCAGCAAGACTTTTATATCTTTCAGTCACATTCTGTATTTTTCCATGTTGCTGTGTTTATAACACAGCCATTCTGTAACCTTCAAAACCAGTAACAAGCAACACCCGTCTATGCAAGGCCATAGGGCCGATAACAAGTAACTCTTTCCTGTCCACAGATCTCCTCTCAGTTCCTTGTAGGTCTTCCTGTGAGCACGGAAGGCCTGGCTTACTACTTAGGCCCAGTAATTGATGGGCCAGATGTTTGGTCTGCCACAACCCTGGTCCCCCTGTCTCCCGGTTCTGGTCCCCCTCTCTCCCAGCACAGGTACCCCTCTGCCTCCTGGCCCCGGTCCCCCTCTGCCACCAGACCTTGGTCCCCCTATGCCTCCTGGCCAGGTACACCTCTGCCTCCTGGCCCTGGTCCCCATCTTCCTCTAGGCCCTGGTCCCCGTCTCCCGGCTCAGGTAATCCTCTACCTCCTGGACATGGTCCCCCTCTGCCTCCTGGCCCTGGTAACCCTCTGCCTCCTGGCCATGGTACACCTCTGCCTCCCGGCCATGGTCCTCTTCAGCCTTCCAGCACTGGTCCCCCTCTGCCTCCCTGCCTTGGTCTCCCCTCCCTCTTCGCCCTGGTACCACTTTACCTCCCGGCCAAGTTACCCAGCCGGCTCCTGACCCTTTTCCCCCTCTGTTTCCATGCCCTGGTCCCCCATCGTCCTGCCCAGGCACCCCTCTGCCTCCCAGCCCTGGTCTGCCTTTGCCTCCTGGCCCTGGTTCCCTTCTGCCGTCCTGCCATGGTCCCCCTCTGCCTCCAGGCTCTGGTCCCTCTGTGCCTCCTGGCCCTGGTCTCCTTCTATATCCAGGCCCTTGGGTCTCTCTCCATCCTGGCCCTAAGTCCCAACTACATCCCGGCCGTGGTCCTCCCGTTGCACCACCCAGGGACCCCTCTGCCTCCCGGCCATGGTCCTCCTCTGCCTCTCGGCCCTGATCCCCCTCTGCCTCCCAGCCCTGGTCCTCCTCTGCCTCCCTGTTTTGGTAGCCCCCTGCCTCTCGGCCCCGCTCCCCCTCTGCCACCCGGCCATGGTCTCCCTCTACCTCCAGGCCCTGGGGTGTCTCTCGGTCCCAGCCCTGGGTCCCCTCTACCTCACGAACGTGGTCCCCCCATCTCAAGGCCCAGGTACCTCTCTACTTCCCAGCCCTGGTACCAATGTCTCCCGGCCCAGCTACACCTCTGCCTCCCGGCCCTAGTCCCCCTCTGCATCTCAACCCTGGTCTTGCTCTGCCTTTCAGCCCTGGTCCCATTTTACTTTCTGGCTCTGGTTCCCCCCGACCTTGTGACCCTGGTCCCCTTCTCCCTCCGGCCCTAGTTCACCTCTACCTCCCTGCTTTGGTCCCCATTTTCCACCCGGACCTGGTCCCTCTCTGCCTACCGGCTTGGTGCCCCGGTTCTTCCCAGCCATCGTCGCCTTGTACCTCCGGGCCCTGGTCCCCCTTTGCCTGCCATCCCTCATCACCCTCTACCTCCTGGCCCTGGCCCTTTTCTCCGTCCCGGCCCTGGGTCCCCTCTACCTCCAGCCCCAGGTCCCCCTGTCTCCGGACTCAGGTACTGTGTCTCCGGACTCTGCCTCCTGGCCCTGGTCCGCCTCTGCCTCCAGGCCCTGGTCTCCCTCTACCTCCAGGCCCTGGTCACTCTCTTTCCCAGCCCTGGGTCCCCTCTACCTCCCTGTCCTAGTCCCCCTTTCTCCCGGCCCTGATCCCCCTTTGCCTACTGGCCCTTGTCCCCCTCTGCCTTACAGCCCTTGTCCCACTTTATTTTCTGGCCCTGGTCTCACCCCCGACCCCCACCGCCCCACCACGTCCTTACAGCCCTGGTCCTATTCTCCCTCCGTCCATAATTCCCCTCTACCTCACTGCCTTGGTCCTCATCTTTCACCCGGACCAGGTGCCTCTCTATCTACCAGCCCAGATCCCCCTTGTGCCTTCCAGCCCTCGTTTCCCTCTACCTCCTGGCCCTGACCTTTCTCTCCATTCCGGCCCTGGTCCCTCCCTGTCTCTCGGACCTGGTCTCCCTCTGCCACTTGGCCCTGGTCCCCCTGTGCCTGCCAGCCTTCGTCTCCCTCTACCTCCTGGCCCTAGCCCTGCTCTCCATCCCGGCCCTGGGTCCTCTCTCTCTCCAGCTCCTGGTCCCCCTGTCTCCGGACTCAGGTATCCCTCTACCTCCGGGCCCTGGTCCGCCTCTGTCTCCCCTCACTGGTCTGCCTCAGCCTCCCGGTCCTGGTGGACCCCTGGTCTCTCTCTCATTCCCGGACCTGGGTCCCCTGTCTCCTTGTGCAGGTACCCCTCTAGCTCCCGGCCCTGGTCCCCCTGTTTCCCGGTAAAAGGAAACCTCCCGCCTCCCGCCCCTCGTCCCCCTCTGTCTCCTGGCCCTGGTCCCAATTTACTTTCTGGCTCTGGTCTCCCCCCCGACCTTTAAACCCTGGCCCCCTTCTCCCTCTGGCCCTAGTTCACCTCTACGTCCCTGCCTTGGTCCCCATCTTTCTCCCGGAACTGGTCCCTCTCTGCCTACCGGCATGGTGCCACAGTTCTTCCCAGCCCTCGTCGCCTTGTACCTCAAGCCCTGGCCTCCCTGTACGTCCAGGCCAGTGGGTCTCTCTCCGTCCCGGCCATGGGTCCCCTCTACCTCCAAGCCCTGGTCCCCATGTTTTACCAGCCCTGGTATCCCTCTGGCTCCTGGCCCTGGTCCCCCATTTACCGGCCTTGTTACCCCTCTGCCTACTGGCCATGGTCCTCCCCTGCCGCCCTGCCCTGGTCCTTCTCTACCTTCTGGCCATGGTCCCCCAGTTTCCCCACCCAGGTACCCTTCTGCCTCCTGGCTCTGGTCGCTCTGTACCTCCAGGCCCTTCTCCTACCCACATCTCGGCCCTGGTCCGCCTCTGCCTCTTGGCCCTGGTCCACTGTCTCCGGACCAGGTACCTCTCTGTCTCTTGGCCCTGGTCTCCCCTGCCACGTTGCCCTGGTCACCATCTGCCTCCTGTCCCTGGTTACCCTGTGCCTGTCAGCCCTAGTTCCCCCTTACTTCCAAGAAGCTGGGGGAACAAAAGCAGGGAGGCAGAGGGGGAGCAGAGCCAGGATTTAGAACAGTACCTGGGCCAGGAGGCAGGGGGACCAGGGCCGGGAGGCTGAGGGGACCCAGGGACGGGAGGCAGGGGGGGACCAGGGCAGGGCAGAAGAGGGGGATCAGAGCTGAGAGACAGTGGTGTACCTGGGCCGGGTGACATTGGTACCAGGGCTGGGAAGTAGAGATGTACCTGGGCTGTGAGACATGGAGACCCGGGTTGTGAGGTAGAGGGGACCCATGGTTGGGACGGAGAGAGACTCAAGGGCCTGGAGGTAGAGGGAGACCAGGGTCGGGCAGCAGAGGGGGACTAGGGCTGAGAGGCAGGTGGCTACCAGAACAGGGAGGCAAAGGGGGACCAGGGCCGGGTGGCAGATTGGAACCTGGGCCGGGAGATGGGGGACCAGGGCCGGGAGGCAGGGGGTGACGTGGACCAGGAGGCAGAGGGGTACCTGGGCCTGGAGGCAAAGGGGAACCAGGGCAGAAAAGAGGGGGCAACAAGGGCTAGGAGGCAGAGGTGGACCAGGGCCTGGAGACAGAGAGGGACCAGGGCTAGGAGGCAGGGGGTCACCAGGGCAGTTGGGAAGAGGGGGAGCAGGGCCAGGAGGCAGAGTGGAACCTAGGTCAGGAGACATGGGGATCAGGGCCGGGAGGTAGAGGGGACCAGAGCCGAGACGGAGAGAGGGACCAGGGCCTGAAGGTCGCGGGAGACCAGGCCCAGGAGGCATAGATGTTCCAGAGCCGGGAGGCAGACAGTGATCAGGGTGGGGAGGCAGAGTGGGACCAGGGCCAGGAAGCAGAGGGGTACCAAGGCAGGGATACAGGAGGACCAGGGCTGAGAAGCAGAACGGGACCAGGGCAGAGAGGCAGGTGGTGACACAGAAGTGGACCAGGGCCGGGAGGCAGAGTGGTACCTGGACTGGGAGGCAAAGGGGACCATGGTGGAGAAACCGGGGCAACAAGGGCAGGAAGGCAGAGGGGGACCAGGGCAGGGAGGCAGAGGGGGACTAGGGCCTGGAGGCAGAGAGGGACCAGGGTTAGGAGGCAGAGGGGTGCCTGGGCCGGGAGACAGGGGGACCAGGGTTGAGGGGCAGAGGGGGACCAGGGCCGAGATGCAGGGGTGGACCAGGGCAGGGCGGCAGAGGGGGACCAGAGACGGGAGGCACAGAGGGACCAGGGCAGGATGGTAAGGGGGGACCAGGGCCGGGAGGCAGAGGGGTATCTGGGCTGGGAGGCAAAGGGAGACCAGAGCCGAGAAGCGTGGAAAACAAGAGCAGGGAGGCCAAGGGGGACCAGGACCGAGAAGCATGGAAGACAAGAGCAGGGAGGCCGAGGGGAACCAGGGACAGGAGGCAGATGGGGACCAAGGCAGGTAGGGGAGAGGGGAACCTTGTCCAGGAGGCAGAGTGGTACCTGGGCAGGGATATAGGGTGACCAGGGCCGGGAGGCAGAGGGGTACCAGGGGCAGGAGATAGGGGGACCTAAACCGGGAGGTACAGTGCTCTGCACACAGTAAGCGCTCAGTAAATACGATTGATTGAATGAATGAATGAATGAATGAATTCCCCTGTGACGGGCTCATCCGTTGAGCGCCCAAAGCCGAAGGGAATACAATAATAATAATAATAATAATAATAATAATAATAATAATAATAATAATGGCATTTGTTAAGTGCCTACTATGTGCCAGGCACTGTTTTAAGCCCTGGGGGGATACAAGGTAATCAGGTTGTCCCACATTCATTCATTCATTCAATCGTATTTATTGAGCGCTTACTGTGTTCAGAGCACTGTACTAAGCGCTTGAGAAGTACAGGTTGGCAACACTTGTACTTTTAGAGAACAAGTCCCCCTTTTAGACTCTGAGCCCACTGTTGGGTAGGGACTGTCTCTATATGTTGCCAACTTGTACTTCCCAAGCGCATAGTACAGTGCTCTGCACACAGTAAGCGCTCAATAAATACGATTGATTGATTGATCGATTGATATAGAGACAGTCCCTACCCAAAAACGGGCTCACAGTCTAGAAGGGGGAGACAGACAACAAAGCACAACATGTGAACAGGTGTCAAGTTATCAGAATAAATAGGAATAAAGGTAGATGCACATCATTAACAAAATAACAAAATTAACAAATTAACAAATTAACGATTAAAAAATTAACAAAATAAAATAAATAGAATAGTAAATATGTACAAGTAAAATAAATAGAGGAATAAATCTGTACAAACATATATGCAGATGCTTTAGGGAGGAGAAGGAGGTAGGGTGGGGGGTGGGGAGGGGAAGAGGAAGGAGGGGGCTCAGTCTGGGAAGGCCTTCTAGAGGAGATGAGCTCTCAGTAGGGCTTTGAAGGGAGGAAGAGAGCTAGCTTGGCAGATGTGCGGAGGGAGGGCATTCCAGGCCAGGGGGAGGACGTGGACCGGGGGTCGATGGCGGTACAGGTCACAGTCTTAATCCCCATTTTCCAGATGAGGTAACTGAGGCACAGAGAATTGAAGTGACTTGCCTAAAGTCACACAGCTGATAAGTGGGGGAGCTGGGATTAGAATCCGTGACGTCTGACTCCCAAGCCCAGGCTCTAGGGAAAATAAGGAGATCTGTCTCGGACCTGTTGAGTTTTAGGTGGCAGGAGGACATCCAGGTGGAGATGTCTGGAAGGCAGGAGGAGATGTGAGCCTGGAGGGAGAAAGAGAGAACTGGGGAGGAGATCTAGATTTGGGTATCATCTGCATAGAGATGATAGTTGAAGCCGAGGGAGCGAATGAGTTCTCCAAGAGAGTGAGTGTAGATGGAGAATAGAAGGGGACCAAGAACTGACTCTTAAGGGACCCCTACAATAAGGGGATGGGAGGAGGAGGAGGAGGAGGAGCCCACAAAGGAGACTGAGAATTGAAGGGCCAGAGAAATAAGAGGAGAACCGGAGAGGATAGAGTCAATGAGACTACACTCTGTCATTCACCCCACACATCCAATCCGTCACCAAAACCTGCCGGTCTCACCTTCACGTCATTGCCAAGATCTTCCCTTTCCCTCTCCATCCAAATTGCTACCCTGTTGGTTCAATCTCTCATCCTATCCCGACTGGATGATTGCATCAGTCTCCTTTCTGATCTCCCATCCTCCTGTCTCTCCCCGCTTCAGTCTATACTTCACTCTGTTGCCCGGATTATCTTTCTACAGAAACGCTCTGGGCATGTCACTTGCCTCCTCAAAAATCTCCAGTGGTTACCCATCAACCTTCGCATGAAGCAGAAACTCCTCACTATTGGCTTCAAAGGTCTCCATCCCCTCGCCCCCTCCTATCTCACCTCTCTTCTCTTCTTCTCCAGCCCAGCCAGCACACTCTGCTCCTCTGCCGCTCACCTCCTCCCTGAGCCTCGTTCTCACCTGTCCCGCCGTTGACCCCTGGCCTACGTCCTACCTCTGTCCTGAAATGCCCTCCCTCCACACATCCGCCAAACTAGCTCTCTTCCTTCCTTCAAAGCTCTCCTGAGAGCTCACCTCCTCCAGGAGGCCTTCCCAGACTGAGCCCCCTCCTTATCCTCTGCTCATCCTCTGCTCCTCCTCCCCTTCCCATCGCCCCAACTCTCTCCCTCTGTTTTCCTCCTTCCCACAGCACATGTGTATATTTGTACATAGTTCTTATTCTATTTATTTTATTAATGATGTGTATATATCTATAATTTTATTTATTTATCTTGATGCTATTGATGCCTACCTACTTGTTTTGTTTGTCTGTCTCCCCCTTCTAGACTGTGAGCCCGTTGCTGGGTAAGGACTGTCTCTATCTGTTGCGGAATTGTACTTTCCAAGCGCTTAGTACAGTGATCTGCACACAGTAAGCGCTGAATTAATACGATTGAATGAATGAAAAAATGAATATTGTTATATTGTACTCCACCAATTGCTTCAAATTGTGCTCTGCACAGAGTAATTGCCCAGTAAATCGAATTGACTGGCTGACTGATAAATTTTGCTCAGCCAGGGGCTTGGCCCTGTTGGTGGGGTGAGGGCAGAAACCCTTAATTACCAGGGAAGTTGGATTTGGCCAGTCTTTGTGGGATTGATCAGCATAGGTGCTGTTCTCATTTCTCTTGCCACCTGACTTTTTTTCATTTTTTAATTTCAGTCATTATTATAGTAGTGTTTGTTAGGCCTCGGCTCTTTCTGTTAAGATGCGGAAATACGCAGAGAAGCAGCCTGGCTCAGTGGAAAGAGCCCGGGCTTTGGAGTCAGAGGTCATGGGTTCAAATCCTGTCTCCACCAACTGTCAGCTGTGTGACTTTGGGTTGTCAACTTCTCTGTGCCTCAGTTACCTCATCTGTAAAATGGGGATTAAAACTGTGAGCCCCCCCCGGGGACAACCTTATCACCTTGTAACCACCCCAGGGCTTAGAACAGTGCTTTGCATATAGTAAGCGCTTAACAAATACCATAATCATTATTATTATTATTATTATTACTATTACAATATAAGTGATGCAGAGCCAAAAGTGAATGATCAAATTTCACAAATCCCAGGGTGTAGAAGATGCAGAAGGGAGAAGGAGCCGGAGGAAAGAGGGCTTAATCAGAGAAGGCCTTTTGGCAGAGTTGTGACCATAATGCTTAGGAGAGGGGGCTAATGACGGTCTGGCATATGTGCAAGGAGGGAGAGGGAGTTCCAGACCAGAGAGAAAGGACTTGGAAAAGGAGGGGCAGGCCAGATAGATGAGATGGAGGCCCATGGGGTAGGCCGGCGCTGGAAGAGTAAATTGCCACCAGGAGGTGATAGAGAGGTGCAATGTGGGAGAGAAGCATCGCTGCCATGTGGATAGAGCCTGGGGATCAGAAGGACCAGATTTCTAATCCAGGCCCTGCTACGTGTCCGCTGAGTGATCTTGGGCAAGTTATTTCACACTTCTAAGCCTCAGTTACCTCATCTCTAAAATAAGAATAATTACAGTAAAATCATAGTAAACATCATAGTTATTATCGTCGTATTTGTTAAGCACTTACTATGTGCTTAACACTGCTCTAAGTCCTGGGGTAGATACAGGGTAATCAGCTCGGACATAGTCCATGTCCCACATGGGACTCACAGTCTTAATCCCCATTTTATGGATGAGGTAACTGAACCTCAGAGAAGTGAAGTGACAGGCCCAAGGTGACAGAGAAGACATGTGGGGGAGCTGGGATTGGAACCGACGTCCTCGGACGTCCAGGCCGGTGCCTCCCAGAATGACGCCAGATGCTGTGAGGGGGGTGATTGAGAGGCACAGCTTCACAGAATACTGCCTAGTAGCACTATGGGGCGGTAGAAAGGAGCAACATCCCAGAACAAGCTTACTGCTGTATAATAATAATAATGGCACATTTTATGTGCTTCCTTTGTGCCAAGCACTGTTGTAAGAGCTAGGGTAGCTCCAAGTTAATCAGGTTGGACACAGTCCCTGTCCCATATGGGACTCATAGTCTTATTCCCCATTCTGCAGATGAGGTAACCGAGGTAACTGCGCAAGGTCACACAGAAAGCATGTGGCAGAACCGGGATTAGTACACAGGGCCTTCTAATCCCCAGGCCCATCCTATCCACTAAGCCACGAAGCCACGCTGGCTTAGTGGAAAGAGCACGGGCTTGGGAGTCAGAGGTCATTAGTTCTAATTCCAGCTCTGCCACGTGTCTACTGTGTGACCTTGGGCAAGTCACTCCACTTCTCTGTGCCTCAGTTACCTAGACTGTGAGCCCGTTGTCGGGTAGGGGCCATCTCTATATGTTGCCAACTTGTACTTCCCAAGCGCTTAGTACAGTACAGTACAGTACTGTACAGTACTGTGCTTACACACAGTAAGCGCTCAATAAATAAGATTGAATGAATGAATGAATGTAAAATGGGGATTAAGACCGTGAGACCCATGTGGGACAACCCGATTACCTTGTATCTACCCCAGTGCTTAGAACAGTGCAGCGTGCTTAGAACAGAGAAACAGCGTGGCTCAGTGAAAAGAGCACGGGCTTTGGAATCAGAGGTCATGGGTTCAAATCGTGGCTCGCCAATTGTCAGCTGTGTGACTTTGGGCAAGTCCCTTAACTTCTCTGTGCCTCAGTTACCTCATCTGTAAAATGGGGATTAAAACTATGAGCCCCCCGTGGGACAACCTGATCATCTTGTAAACTCCCTAGCGCTTAGAAGAGTGCTTTGCACATAGTAAGGGTTTAATAAATGTCATAAAAACAGTGTTTGGCACATAGTAAGTGCTTAACAATAGAGAAGCAGCGTGGCTCAGTGGAAAGACCCCGGCCTTTGGAGTCAGAGGTCATGGGCTCAAATCCCGGCCCTGCCAATTGTCAGCTGTGTGACTTTGGGCAAGTCACTTAACTTCTCTGTGCCTCAGGTACCTCATCTGTAAAATGGGGATTAAGACTGTGAGCACCCCCCCCCCTCCGGGGACAGCCTGATCACCTTGTATACCCCAATGCTTACAACAGTGCTTTGCACATAGTAAGCGCTTAACAAATACCATCATCATTATTATTAAGTACAATTATTATTATTATCATTATAGTATACTATACTGTCACCAAGCGCAGCCCCCCTGAACAAGCCCACTGCTGCCACCAGGGGGTGAGAGGTGCAGCATCCCAGAATAACGATTGGGGCCACCAGGCTGCTGCTCTCCGACCAGAGAATGGTTCGGGTTCCAGGGGCCAGGGGCATCTCTCCAGAGCAGCTGTTCAGTGCTTCTGCTCTGCCTCCTACACCGTGGGCACATTCCACCTCCAGATTTACCCCATTACTAAGTGACCTGTATTGCTACCCCACAGGGAATGTGTGTGTGTGTGTGTGTGTGTGCGTGTGTGTGTGTGTGTGCGTGCGTGCGTGCGTGCGTGTGTGTGTGTGTGTGTGTGTGTGTGTGTGTGTGTGTGTGAATAATCTGTGGGAAGATGAGTAATGAAGCGGCTGCCACTCATAGGAGAACAGGATCTGGGGCTCTGTGCAGGAAGGTAGTTCTGTCTAACTCGATTGGGACCGAGAAGGGCCAGGGCCTTTAACTCTATAGATGGGACAAGCTTTGCTGTGTCTCTAGTCCTTCTTCAGAGTCACTGCAAAGTCTCAGTCCCCAGAGAAAGGACATTTCTCGGCATAACACAGAAGCTTGACGGATCCAGTGTCAGGAGGAGGACAGAGTGTCTATCAGAGTCTCTATCCTATTTCTCTCTGAGAAGCAAAGTGTGCAGACTCCTACCTGAGGTCAACGAAGCAGGGGTGTGGGCGGGGAGGACAAAAGTCAGGTATTATACTAGAATTTGCACTCTATCCACTGTGCGGTTCTGCTCCTTCAATCGATCAGTTGGATTGATGGGGTTCTTGCTGTATGCAGAGAACTGTACTAAGCCCTTGGGAGAGTACAGTATGACAGACACATTCCCTCTCCACAATAAGATTAATAACAATACTAATGTTGATATTTGTTAAGTGCTTACTATGTGCCAAGCACTGTTCTAGGCACTGGCACAGTTCTAAGCGCTTACCGTATCGGGGGGACTGGAGCTCCTGGAGTAACAGAACTGGGGGTGCAGGTGGGAGGACAAAGGGGGTTTTCTTTTCCAGAAATGGAATTCTATGCAGTGTGTAGTTCTGTCCCTCCAGTGTGTGGAGAAAAGCCCCTTCTTAGGATGTGAGGAAGGCATGGGTAAGTAGGGCAGAGTGTGGCAGTCAGCGTAGCTGCAGGACCACGTAACCATGTTGGACCGGGAGGGGGCAGAGAGAGTGAGCAAAAGTGTTGGCAAAATTAGGTTGTCTGTGCTTCCCCCCGCCGCCTTTTCCTGCTTCCCCGCTTCCCCTTTCCACACCCAACTTTGAGCACTGGGTTTCCTTTCAACAGATGTGGTCCCGGTCAGATGCTTAGGATCACCAGTTCAGATGTCTCAAAACCAAGGTTCAGAACTCGACATGTCCACGGGCAGGGATCAGAGGAGAAGCTCCAGTGCCACTTCACTCCGATGGGGCCAAGGTTCTTCTGCCCATCCCCAGAGGAGGCCTGACTGAGTCCTGAGGTCCCCCTTCCTGCAATAGCATGTCCAGTCTGCTCAAAGCCCTCCAGCCAAAATCCACTGACAGCACATAGCTCAGGGCAGGATGGCAGAGGGGAGAATCTAGCTACTACTCATTGTAGAAAAACTGCTCAATGCATCTCTCCAGCCTTGATACACTTCTTTCTAATGTGGACAAAGGTCAATGCCCAGACATGACCTGCTGTCAAGATGGAGTCTTGGGAGGGGAGAATCTAGCTACTACTCATTGTAGAAAAACTGCTCAATGCATCTCTCCAGCCTTGATACACTTCTTTCTAATGTGGACAAAGGTCAATGCCCAGACATGACCTGCTGTCAAGATGGAGTCTTGGGTGGCACAGTCCTCCAAAAGAGGGGTGGTGGTGGTAGTATGTGTGTGTGTGTGTGTGTTTGTGTGTGTGTGTGTGTGTGTGTGTGTGTGTGTGTGTGTGTGTGTGTGTACATGAATGTGTATTTATGGATGTGTATATGAGAGGCTAGTGATTTTTTGGTTCAGCCCACACTTCATTCATCCATTCAATCGTATTTATAGCAATAGTAATAATACTGTTATTTGTGAAGTGCTCACTATGTGCCAAGCACTGTTCTAAGCAAGGGGTAGATACATGGTCATCAGATTGTCCCACCAGGGGCTCAGTCTCAATCTCCATTTGGCAGATGAGGTAACCGAGGCACAGATAAGTTAAGTGGCTTGACTTAAGTTAAGATCACACAGTTTACAAGCGGCAGAGCCAGGATTAGAACCCAAGTCCTCTGTCATACAAACCCGTGCTCTTTCCACTAAGCCATAGAGCGCTTACTGTGAGCAGAGCACTGTACTAAGCGCTTGGGAAAGTACGGTACACCAAAAAAGAGAAACAATCCCTGCCCACAACTAGCTCCCAGTCTAGAGGGGGAGAGAGGTGTTAATCCAAGTAAAAAGGCATCAGGATATCAATACAAGTTAACAGGCATCAATTTAAAAAAACAGTTACAGATATAATTAACAAAATCATTCATTCGTATTTATTGAGCGCTTATTGAGTACAGAGCACTGTACTGAGCGCTATATGTTGCCGACGTGTACTTCCCAAGCGCTTAGTACAGTGCTCTGCGCACAGTAAGCGTTCGATAATTACGATTGAATGAACGAATGAATGATCAAGGCCCAGAAGCGGGGTGACCAGGGCAGGGAGGCACATGTGACCAGAGCTGGGAGGCAGAGGGGGTCCAGGGCCGAGATGCAGGGGGGGGGGGAGCAAGGCCGGGAGGCAGAGGAGGACCAGTGCCGAAATTCAGGGGGGGACCAGGGACAGGAGGCAGAGGGGGACCAGGGCGGGAGGCAGAGAGGGACCAGGGCCGGAAGCAGAAGGTTACCTGGGCCGGGAGAAAGGCAGACCAAACAAGGAAGAAGAGAGGTACCTGGGCCGGGGGATGGGGGACCAGAGCCGGGAGGCAGAGGGGACCCAGGGCCAGGACAGAGAGAGACCCAAGGGCCTGGAGGTAGAAGGCGACCAGGGCTGGGAGGCACTGAGGGACCAGGGCTGGGAGACAGAGGGGGACCAGGGCCAGGAGGCATAGGGGTACCTGGGCCGGGAGACATTGGAGACAAGGGCAGGGAGGCAGATGGGTACTTGGCCTGGGAGAAGGGGAATCAGGGCCGGGAGGCAGAGGGGGACCAGGGCAGGGAGGCAGAGGGGGACCAGGGCCGGGAGGCAGAGGGGGACCAGGGCCGGGAGGCAGAGGGTTACTAAGGCCAGAAGACAGGGGGACCAGGGCCGGGAGACTGTAGAACCTAGGCCAAGAAATAGAGAGTACCAGGGCCAGGATGGAGAGAGGGGCCTGGGCCGGGACGGAGAGAGGGGCCAGGGCTTGGAGGTAGAGGAAGACCAGGGCCTGGAGGTAGTGGGGACCCATGGCCAGGATTGAGAGAAACCCAATTGCCTAGAAGTAGAGGGAGACCAGGGCTGGGAGACTCAAAGGGACCAGGGCCATGAGGCAGAGGGGGACCAGGGCCAGGAGGCAGAGGGGTACCTGGGCTGGGAGATGGAGGACCAGGGTCGGGAAGCAGAGGGGGACCAGGACCAGGAGGCAAAGGGGTACCTAGGCCCAGAGGCAAAGGGGGACAAGGGCCAAGAAGCTGGGGACAAGGTCAGGGAGACAGAGGGGACCAGGGCCGGGAGACAGAGAGGGACCAGGGCCGGTAGACAGGGGGACCAGGGTCGGGAGGCAGAGGGATACTTGGGCCGGGAGACGGGGACGAGGGCCGAGAAGCAGTGGGGACAAGGTCAGGGAGTCAGAGGGGGGTCAGGGCCAGGAGAAATTGGGGGACCAGGGCCGGTAGACAGTGGGACCAGGGCGAGGAGGCAGAGGGGTACCTGGGCTGGGGGACGGGGGAGCAGAGCCGGGAGTCAGAGGGGTACCTGTGCCCGGAGACAGTGGGATTAGGGCTGAGAAGCAGAGGGGAACCAGGCCGAGAGGCGGGGGGCGACCAGGTCAGAGAAGCAGAGGGGGACCAGGGTCGGGAAGCAGAGGGGGACCAGGGCCGGGAGGCAGAGGGTTACCAGGGCCGGGAGGGAGAGGGAGACCAGATTAGGGAAACGGGGATCAGGCCGGCAGGCAGAGGGGTACCTCTGCCTCTCTGCCCTTCACCCCCTCCCCGCTTCTCGGAAGTAAAGGAGAACTAGGGCTGAAGGTCAGAGGGGGACAAGGGACGTGTGGCAAGAGCTCACCAAGGTAGGGAGGCAGAGGGGGACCAGGGCTGGGAGGCAGAGGGGGACCAGTGTGTGGAGGCACAGGGGAACCATGGCCAGGATTTAGTAGGGCACCTGGACCAGGAGACCAGGGGAACAGGGCCCGGAGGTTGAGGGGATGCAGGGCCGGGAGGCAGAGGGGTTCCCCTGCAGGAGAGCACTGGGGAACAAGGCTCTGGGGGCAGAGGGGTACCTCGGCCGGGAGATGGGGAATCAGGGACTGGAAGAATAGGGGGACCGTGGCCAGGGGCAGAGCGGTACCTGGGCCGGAAGGCAAAGAGGGACCAGGGCCGAGAAGCGGGGACAGGGACCGGCAGGCAGAGGGGTTCCTCTGCCTCCCTGCCTTTGTCCCCCTGCTTCTTGGAACTAAAGGGAAACTAGAGCTGGCATGCTCAGGGGGACGAGGGATGGGAGGGAGAGGAGGACCAGGGCAGTGTGGCAGTGGGGACCAGGGCCAAGAGGAGGGCGGGACCAGGGCAGGGAGGTAGAGGGGGACCCGGGCAGGGAGGCAGGTGGTGACCTGGGCAGGGAGGCAGAAGGGGACCAGGGCTGGGAGGCAGGGGATGACCAGGGCCAGGAGGCAGAGTGGTACCCGGGCTGTTAGATGGGGGATCAGGACTGGGAGGCAGAGGGAGACCAGGGCTGGGAGGCAGAGGGTTACCAGGGACTGGAGGCAAAGGGAACCATGGCTGAGAAGCAGGGGTGACAAGGGCAGGGAAGCAGAGGGGGACCAGGGCCGGGAAGCACAGTGGGACCAGGGATGGTAGACAGGGGGACCAGGACCAGGAGGCAGAGGGGTATTTGGACTGGGAGACAGGGGAACCAGGGCCGGGAGACAATGGGATTCCTCTGCCTCCCTGCCCTTGTCCCCCACGCTTCTTGGAACTAAAGGGGAAATAGTGCTGGCAGGACCAGGGGAACCAGGGATGGGAGGCAGAGACAGAGGCGGACCCGGGCTGGGATTTAGAAGGTCCAGGAGACAGGGGGACCAGGGCCGGGAGGCAGAGGGGGACCAGAGCAGGGCGGCAGTGGGGGATCAGAGCCAAGAGGCAGAAGGGTGCCTTGGCCGCGAGACGGGGGACAAGAGCTGAGAGGAAGAGGGGGACCAGGGCCGGGAAGCAGAGGGGTACCCGGGCCCGGAGGCAAAGGGGTACCAGGGCTGAGAAGTGGGGAGGGACAAGGTGAGAGAGACAGAGGGTGACCACAGCCGGGAGACAGAGAGGGACTAGGGCCGGTAGACGGGGGACCAGGGTCGGGAGACAGAGGAGTACCTGTACCGGGAGACGGTAGGGCTAGGGCAGAGAAGCAGAGGGAAACCAGGGCCAAGAGGAGGGGGGCAACCAGGTCAGTGAGGCAGAGGCCGGCCAGGGTGGGGAAGCATCGGGGGCCAGGGCGGGAATGCAGAGGGGTACCTGGGCCAGGAGACCTGGGGAACAGGGCCAGCAGGTTGAGGGGACACAGGGCCGGGAGGCAGAGGGGGACCCCGGCAGGGCGGTAGTAGGGGACCAGGACCAGGAAGCAGAGGGTTACCTGGGCCGGGAAACAGGGGGACAGGGGCCCGGAGGCAGAGGGGGACCAGGGTCGGGAGGTAGAATGGGACCAGGGTGGGGAGTCAGAGGGGGATCAGGGATGGGAGGTAGAGTGGTACCTGGGACGGGAGACTGGGGGACCTGGACCGTGAGAGAGGGGACCAGGGCTGGGAGGCAGAGGGGTAACTGAGCCGAGAGATTGGGGACCAGGGTCGGGAGGCAGAAGGTGACCAGGGCCAGGTGCCAGAGGCGTACCTGGGCCAGGAGGTACAGAGGGACCAGGGCCGAGAAGTTGGGGGAACCAGGGCCGGTAGCTAGTGGGGGACCTGGATCAGTAGACAGGAGGACCAGAAGCAGAGGGGGACCATGGCCAAGAGGCAGGGGGTGACCGGGTCATAGATGCAGAGGCTCACCAGGTCCAGGAGGCACGGGGTACCTGGGCTGGGAGGTTACGGGGGACCAGGGTGGAGAAATGGGGGCGACAAGGGCAGGGAGGCAGAGGGGAACCAGGGCCGGGAGGCCGAAAGGAATCAAGGCTTGAAGGCAGAGAGGGACCAAGGCTAGGAGGCTGAGGGGTACCTAGGCCGGGAAACAGGGGGACCAGGGTGGGTAGGCAGAGGGGTTCAATGCTAGGAGTTAGACGGGTACCTAGGCCAGAAGACAGGGGTACCAGGGCCGGGAGGTAGAAGCAGTCCAGGGTGGGGAAGCAGAAGGTTACCTGGGCCGGGAGGTAGAGGTGAACCTGGGCCGGAAGACAGGGGAACCAGGGCCTGAAGGCAGAGAAGGACCAAGGCTAGGAGGCAGAAGAGTACCTAGGCCGGGAGACAGGGGGACCAGGGCCAGGAGGTAGAAGTGGTCCAGGGTGGGGAGGCAGAAGGTTACCAGGGCCGGGAGGTAGAGGGGAACCTGGGCCAGAAGACAGGGGAACCAGGGCCGAGAGGCAGAGGAGGACCAGGGCAGGGAGAGAGGGGGACCAGGGCCGAGAAGCAGAGGGGGACCAGTGCCGGGAGGCAGAGGGGTACCTAGGCCGGGAGACAGGGAGACCATGTCCAGGAGGTAGAGGGTACAGAGGGTCGGAACAGAGACTCACCCAAGGGCCTGGAAGGTGAAGGAAACCAGGGCCAGGAGGCCATGGGGGACCAGGACCAGGTAACACAGAGGGACCAGGGCTAGGAAGCAGAGGGTTACCTGGGCTGGGAGGCATAGGGGGACCAGGGCCGAGGAGACGGCGGGACAATGGAAGGGAGACAGAGGGGGACGAGATCCGGGAGGCCAAGTAGGACCAGGGCCGGGAGGCAGATGGGGACCAAAGCAGGTAGGCAGAAGGGGACCAGGTCCAGGAGGCAGAGGGTTACCTGGGCCGGGAGGCAAAGGGGGACCAGGGCCGAGAGGCGGTGGGGAACGAGGACAGGGAGGCAGAGGGGGACCAGGGCCGGGAGATGGGGACCAGGGCTGAGAAGCAGAGGAGGACCTGTGTCGAGAGGCAGGGGGCTACCAGGTCAGAGGTGTCGAGGCAGACCATAGCCGCGAGACAACGGAATACCTGGGCCGGGAGACACAGGACCAGGGCCAGGAGGCAGAGGGGTAACTGGGCCAAGACAGAGAGCACCAGGGCCGGGAGGCATAGGGTGACCAGGGCCAGGAGGCAGAGGCGTACCTGGGCTGGGAGAAAGAGAGGGACCAGGGCCGAAAATTTGCGGGGACCAGGGCCCGAGGCAGACGGGGACCAGGGCGGGGAGACTGGGAGACCAGGGCCAAAAGGCAGAGGGGAACCAGGGTCAAGAGGCAGGGGGGACCAGGGCAGTGAAGCAGAGGGGGACCAGGGCTGAGAGGTAGAAGAAGCGTGGCTCAGTTGGAAAGAGCATGGGCTTTGGAGTCAGAGATCATTGGTTCAAATCCCAGCTTTGCCAATTATCAGCTGTGTGACTTTGGGCAAGTCACTTAACTTCTCTGGGCCTCAGTTACCTCATCTGTAAAATGGGGATTAAGACTGTGAGCCCCCTGTGGGACAACCTGATCACTTTGTAACTTCCCCAGCGCTTAGGTAGAAGGGGACCAGGATGGGGAGGCAGAGGGGGACCTGGGCAGGTAGTCAGAAGCGGAGCAGGTACAGGAGGCAGAGGGGTACCTGGGCCAGGAGATGGCGGACCAGGGCCGGGATGCAGGGCGACCAGGGCCGGGAGGCAGAGGGGGACCAGGGCCTGGAGGCAGAGGGGGACCAGGGCTAGGAGGCGGAGGGCTTCCTCTACTGGGAAACAGGGGAACCGGGAAGTAGCGGGAACCCGGGACCGGGACGGAGAGAGGGACCAGGGCCGGAAAGCACAGAGCGACCAGGGTTTGGAGGCAGAGTGGGACCAGGGACAGGAGGCAGAGGGTACCTGGGCCGGGAGGTAGGGGGACCAGGGCAGGGATTCAGGGGGGTACCTGGGCCGGGAGACAGGAGGACCAGGGCTGAGAAGTAGAGGGGTAGCAGTCCCGAGAGGCAGGGTGTGACCAGGCCCGAGAGGCAGGGGGTGACCAGGCCCAAGAGGTAGGGGGCGCCCAGGTCAGAAAGGCAGAGGCAGACCAGAGCCGGGAGGCAGAGGGTTACCTGAGATGGAGGACAAGAGCTAGGAGGCAGAGGGTGACCAGGTCCAGGAGGCAGAGGCGTACGTGGGCTGGGAGGTAGAGAGGCACCATGGCCGAGAAGTTGGGGGGACCTGGGCAGAGAGGCAGAGGGGGACCAGGGCCAGGAGGCAGAGTGGAACCTAGGCCGGGAGACAGGGAGATCAGGGCAGGGAGATAGAGGGGAGCAGAGCCGGGATGGAGAGAGGGACCAGGGCCTGGAGGTCTAGGGAGACCAGGGCCGGGAGGCACAGATGGTCCCGGGTCGGGAGGCAGACGGGGATCAGGGCGGGGAGGCAGAGTGGGACCAGGGCCAGGAAGCAGAGGGGTACCTAGGCAGGGATACAGGAGGATCAGGGCTGAGAAGCAGAGGGGGGCCAGGACTGAGAGTCAGGGGGAGACCAGGGCATAGACACAGAGGTGGACCAGGGCCGGGAGACATAGGGGTACGTGGGCTGGGAGGCAAAGGGGACCAGGGCAGAGACGCAGGGGCGTCAAGGGCAGAAAGGCAGAGAGGCACCAGGGTTTGGAGGCAGAAGGGTACGGGCTAGGAGGCAGAAGGGTACCTGGGCCGGGAGACAGGGGGACCAGGGCCAAGAGGTAAAGCCGGACAAGGACCAGGAACCAGAGGGGTGCCAGGAGATAAGGGAACGACGGCCAGGAGGCAGGGGGGACCAGGACCGGGAGACGGGCAGCAGAGCCGGGTGGTGTATGGGACCCAGGGCTGGAACGTAGAGGGGGACCTGGGCCTTATCTATTCTATTTATTTTATTTTGTTAGTATGTTTGGTTTTGTTGTCTGTCTCCCCCTTTTAGACTGTGAGCCCACTGTTGGGTAGGGACTGTCTCTATATGTTGCCAACTTGTACTTCCCAAGCGCTTAGTACAGTGCTCTGCACACAGTAAGCGCTCAATAAATACGATTGATTGATCGATGAGGCCTGGAGGCATAGTGGGACCAGGGCAGGTATTCCGAGGGGGACCAGAGCCAGAGGGCAGAGGGGTACCTGGGCCGGGAGACAGGGGGACCAGGACTGGGAGTCAGAGGGGTAACTGGGCCAAGAGACGGGGGAGCAGGACCAGGAGGCAAAGGGTGACCAGGACCAGGAGGCTGAGGCGCACCTTGGCCGGTAGGTAGAGAGGGACAAGGGCCGAGAGGCAGAGGGGGACCAGGGCCTGGGCATATTGGGACCAGGACAGAGAGGAACCAGTGCCAGAAGGCAGAGGGGTACCTGGGCCGGGTGACAGGGGACCTGGTCTGCGAGGCAAAGGGACACCAGGGCCGAGAAGCAGGGCCGGACCAGGACAGGGAGGCAGCGCGGGACCAGGGACGGGAGGAAGAAGAGGTTTAGGGTGGGAAGGCAGAGGGGGACCAGGGTCGGGATGTAGTGGGGTACCTGGGCCGGAAAACAGGTGGTCCAAGGCTGGGAGGTAGAGGGGACCAAGGGCCGGGATAGAGAGAGACCCAAGGGCCCGGAGGTAGAAGGAGACCAAGTCCAGAATGCACAGAGGGACCAGGGACGGGAGGCAGAGAGGTACCTGGGTCGGGAGACGGGAACGATGGTCGGGAGATGGGGACGATGGCCAGAAGGCTGAGGGGTACCAGGCTAGGAGACAGGCAGCAGGGCCGGGTGGTATATGGGACCCAGGGCTGGGACAGAAGGAAGAGCACGGGCCTGGAGGTAGAGAGGCACCAGGGCCTGGAACTATAGGGGGACCAGGACCAAAAGGCAGGGGGATACCTGGGCCAGGAGGCAGAGGGGTACCTGGGCCGGTATGCAAAGGGGGACCAAGGCGGAAAAGCGGGGGCGACAAGGGCAGGGAGACAGAGGGAGATCAGGGCTGGGTGGCCGAGGGAGACCAGAGCCGGGAGGCCGAGGGAGACCAGGGCCTGGAGGCAAAGAGGGACCAGGACTAGGAGGCAGATGGGTACCTGGACCAGGAAACAGGGGGACCAGGGCCGGGAGGTAGGCGTGACCCAGGGCTGGGATGGAAAGAAGGACCAGGGCATGGAGGTTGAGGGAGACCAGGGCCGGGAGGCATAGAGGGACCAGGGCTGGGAGTCAGACGGAGATCAGTGTGGGGAGGCAGAGGGGTACCAGAGCCAGGAGACAGAGGGGTACCTAGGCCGGGAAACAGGGGGAACAGGGCCAGAAGACAGAGGGGCACCAGGGCCTGGAAACATAGGGGGACCAGCGCCAAAAGGTAGGGGAACACCTGGGCTGGCAGGCAGAGCGTGACCTGGGCCTGGAGGCAGAGGGGTACCTGGGCCGGGAGGCAAAGGGGGACCAGGGCATTAAAGCGGGGGCGAAAAGGGCAGGGAGACAGAGGTGGACCAGGGCCGAGAAGCAGAGGGAGAGCAGGGCCGGGAGGCCGAGGGAGACCAGGGCCTGGAGGCAAAGAGGGACCAGGACTAGGAGGCAGATGGGTACCTGGACCAGGAAACAGGGTGCCCAGGGCCGGGAGGTAGGAGTGACCCAGGGCTGGGACGGAGAGAGGGACCAGGGCATGGAGGTTGAGGGAGACCATGGCCGGGAGTCACAGAGGGACCAGGGCTGGGAGGCAGATGGGGATCCGGGCAGGGAGGCAGAGGGGGACCAGGGCCAGGAGGCAGCAGGGTACCTGGGCCGAAAGACAGGAGGACCAGGGCAGGGAGGCTGAGAGGTACCTGAGCCAGAAGACGTGGGGAGGAGACCTAGGCCGGGTGGTATAGGGGACTCAGGGACAGGACAGAGAGAGACCCAAGGGCCTCGAGGTAGGTAGAAGAATTGGGCCGGGAGGTAGGCGTGACCCAGGGCTGGGATGGAGAGAGGGACCAGGGCATGGGGGTTGAGGGAGACAAGGTCTGGGAGGCACAGAGGTACCAGGGCTGGGAGGCAGATGGGGATCAGGGCAGGGAGGAAGAGGGTGAGCAGAGCCAGGAGGCACAGGGGTACCTGGTCCGGGAGACAGTGGTACCTGGTCCGGGAGACAGGGGGACCATGGCCGGGAGGCAGAGGGGTACCTGGTCTGGGAGAAAGGGGGACCAGGGCCGGGAGGCAGAGGGTTAACTGGGCCAAGAGACGAAGGACCAGGGACGGGAGGTAGAGGATGACCAGAGCCAGGAGTCAGAGGCGTACCTGGGCTAGGAGGTAGCTAGGGACCATGGCCGAGAAGTCGGGGGGGCCCTAGGACGGGAGGCAGGGAGATCAGGGCCGAGAGGCAGAGGGGGACCAGGGCCAGTAGGCAGAGTGGAACTTGGGCCGGGTGACAGGGAGATCAGGTCCGATACGGAGAGAGGGACCGGGGCCTGGAGGTCGAGAGGGATCAGGGCCGGGAGGCAGACGAGGACAGGGCGGGGAGACAAAGGGGCACCAGGGCCAGGAAGCAGAGGGGTATCTGGGCCGGGAAGCAGAGGGGTATCTGGTACCGGAGACAGGAGGACCAGGGCTGAGAAGCAGAGGGGGACCAGAGCCGAGAGGCGGTGGGCGACCAGATCATGTACGCCGAGGCGGACCAGGGGTTGGAGGCATAGGGGTACCTGGACCGGGAGACAGAGGGGGACCAGGACAGAGAAACGGGGATGACAGGGGCATGGAGGCAGAGGGGAACCAGGGCATGGAGGTAGAGGGGCACTAGGGCTGGGAGGCCGAGGGGGAATAGGGACTGGAGGCAGAGAGGCACCAGGGCTAGGAGGTAGAGGGGTACCTGGGTCTGGAGACAGGGGGACCAGGGCCAGGAGGTAGAGGGGTCCCAGGGCCGGGATGGAGAGATACCCAAAGGCCTGGAGGTAGAAGGAGACCAGGGCCGGGAGGCAGAGGCGGCCCATGGCAGGGCAGTGGAGGGGGACTAGAGCCAGGAGGCAGAGGGGGACTAGGGCCAGGAGGCATGGGATACCTGGGCCAGGAGACGGGGGACAAGGGCAGGGAGGCAGAGTGGTACTTGGGCTGGGAGACGGGGGACCAGGGACGGGAGACAGCGGGGGACCAGGGCCAGCAGGCAGATTGGTACCTGGGCCGGGAGACGGGGGAACCAGGGCCGGAAGGTAGAGAGGTACCTTGGCCGGGAGGTAGAAGGGACACAAGGCCGGGATGGAGAGAGACCCAAGGGCCTGGAGGTAGAGGGAGACCGGGGCCGGGAGGAAGAGGGGTACCTGGGCTGGAAGACAGGGTTCCAGGGCTGGGAGGCAGAGGGGTACCTGGGCTGGAAGGCAGAGGGCAGAGGTCCCCCTCCCCATCCCCCCTGCCTTACCTCCTTCCCTTCCCCACAGCACCTGTATATATGTATATGTGTTTGTACCTATTTATTACTCTATTTATTGATTGATTTTACTTGTACATATCTATTCTATTTTATTTTGTTAATATGTTTGTTTCATTTCTCTGTCTCCCCCTTCTAAACTGTGAGCCCACTGTTGGGTACGGACCGTCTCCATATGTTGCCAACTTACTTCCCAAGTGCTTAGTACAGTGCTCTGCACACAGTAAGCGCTCAATAAATACAATTGATTGATTGATTGATTGACTGATTGATTGAGGGAGATCAGGGCCGAGAAATGGGGGATCAGGGCAGGGAGGTAGAGGGGGACCAGGGATGGGAGGCAGAGGGGGTCCAGGGCGGGGAAGCAGAGGGGGACCAGGGTCAGGAAGCAGAGGGCTCTGTGGGTCGGGAGACAAGGGAACCAGAGCCAGGAGATAGAAGGTACCCTGGGATGGGATGGTGAGTGACCCAAGGGCCTGGAGGTAGAAGGAGACCAGGGATGGGAGGCAGAGGGGGACCAGGGCCAGGAGGTAAAAGGAGAACAGGGCAGGGGGGCACAGAGGGTCAGGGTCCAGGAGGCAGAGGGGTACCTGGGCTGGGAGACGAGATCCTGGGCCGGGAGGTAGAGGGTACCCTGGGCCGGGACGGAGTGAGACCCAAGGGCCTGGAGGTAGTAAGGAGACCAGGGATGGGAGCCACAGAGTAACCAGGTTCGGGAGGCATAGGGTGACCATGGTAGGGCGGCAGAGGGGGACCAGGGCTCGGAGACAGAGGGGTACATGGGCCTGGAGGCAGGGGGACCAGGGCCGAGAGGCGGGGGGGATCCAGGACTGGGAGGCAGAGGGGGACCAGGGTTGGGAGGCAGAGGGGGTCCAGGCCGGGGAGGCAGAGTAGGACCAGGGCCAGGAGGAGAGGGGTATGTGGGTCGAGAAACAGGGGAATGAGGGCCAGGAGGTAGAGTGGACCCCGGGACGGGACGGTGAGTGACCCAAGGGCTAGGAGATAGAAGAAGACCAGGGCTGGGAGGCACAGAGGTACCAGTACCGGGAGGCAGAGGGGGACCTGGGCTGGGAGACAGGGGGACCAGGGCCGGGGAGTAGAGGTGCACCTGGGTTGGGAGACGGGGTCCTTGACTGGGAGGCAGAGGTTGACCAGGGCCAGGTGGCAGTGGGGTGCCTGGGTGCAGAGGCAGAGTGGGACCAGGACAGGGAGGCGGAGGGGTACCAGGGCTGAGAACGGGGGGGACCAGGGCAGGGAGGAAGAAGGGGACCAGGGTCAGGAGGCAGAGGGGGACCAGGGCAGGAAAGCAGAGGGGGGACCAAGGCCAGGAGGCAGAGGGGGACCAAGGCTAGGAGGCAGAGGGGGACCAGGGCCAGGAGACAGGATGACCAGGGCCTGGAGGCAGAGCGGTATCTGGGTCTGGAGATGGGGACCACACCTGGGAGGTAGAGGGGACCACGGGCCAGGACAGAGAGAGACCCAGTGGCCTGGAGGTAGAAGGAGACCAGGGCCGGGGGGCACAGAGGGACCAGGGCCGGGAGGCAGAGTGGGACCAGGGCAGGGCAGCAGAGGGTGACCAGTGCCGGACAGCAGAGGGAGGACCAGGGCCGGGAGGCAGAGGGGTACCTGGCTGTGAGGCTGAGGCGTGCCAGGGCCGAGAGGCGGGGGGGGGGGGTCCGGGCCAGGAGGCAGAGGGGTACCTGGCCCGGGAAATGGGGACCAGGTCTGGGTGGTAGAGTGGTACCTGTGCCAGAAGACATGAGGACCTGGGCCTTTTGGTAGAGGGGACCCAGGGCCGGGAAGGAATGAGGAAGCAGGGCCTGGAGGTAGAGGAAGACCAGGGCCAGGAAGCACAGAGGGCCAGATCCTGGAGGCAGAGGGCGACTGGGATGGGGAAGCATAGGGGAACCAGGGCCAGGAGGCAGAGGAATACCTGGGCCGGGAGACAGGGGGACCAGGGCCGGAATGTACCAGGGCTGGGTTGTGGAGGGGACCCAGGGCCAGGATGGGTAGAGAAGACCCAAGGTAATAGGAGACTAGGAAACTAGGGCCGGGAGGTACAGAGGGACCAGGGTCGGGAGGCAGAGAGGCCAGGGCCAGGCGGCAGAGGGGGACCAGGGCCAGGAGGCAGAGGGGTACCTGGGCTGGGAGGCAGAGGGTAATCAGGGCCAAGAAATGGCGAGTGACCAGGGCATGGAGGCAGCTGGGACCATGGCTGGGAGGCAGAGGGGGACCAGGGCCAGGATGCCGAGGGGTACACGGCCCAAGAGACGGGGGATCAGGGCTGGGAGGCAGAGGGGAATCGGGGCAGATAAGCAGGGGGAACCAGGATATGCAGGCAGAGGCCAACCAGGGCTGGGAGGCAGAGGGGGACCAGGGTCGGGAGTCAGAGGGGTACCTTGGCCAGGAGACCCGGGGGCAAGGGTTGGGATGTAGAGAGGTACCTGGGCCGGGAGACAGGGGGACTAGGGCATGGTGGTAGTGGGGACCCAGGGCTGGGCTGGAGAGAGACCCAATTGCCTGAAGGTAGAGGGAGACCAGGACTAGAAAGTACAGAGGGACCAGGGCCGGGAAGTAGAGTGGGAATAGGGCCTGGATGCAGAGGAAGGCCAGGGCCAGGAGGCAGAGGGGGCGGCGGCGGCACGGATCAGACGTGAGCTCGGTGACTTTGGCTTTTGTGGCGTTGCTGTGGTCGCCATGGCTCGTGAGTGCGGGGACAGGGCGAGGACAGGCTGGAGCGTCGATATTTGTAATAATAATAGTAATGATGGCATTTATTAAGCGCTTACTATGTGCAAAGCACCATTCTAAGCGCTGGGGAGGTCACAAAGTGATCAGGATGTCCCACGGGGAGCTCAGTCTTAATCCCCTCAAAGCCCTACTGAGAGCTCACCTCCTTCAGGAGGCCTTCCGAGACTGAACCCCCTCTTTCTTCTCACCCTTCTCCCCCTCCCCATCCCCCTGCCTTACCTCCTTCCCTTTCCCACAGCACCTGTATATATGTATATACGTTTGTACATATTTATTACTCTATTTTACTTGTACATATCTATTCTATTTATTTTATTTTGTTCATATGTTTTCTTTTGTTGTCTGTCTCCCCCTTTTAGCCTGTGAGCGCACTGTTGGGTAGGGACCGCTGTTGGGTAGGTCTCTATGTTGCCAACTTTTACTTCCCAAACGCTTAGTACAATGCTCTGCACACGGTAACCGCTCAATAAATCCGATTGAATGAATGAATGAAAGAGAGGTATCTGGGCTGGGAGACAGGTGGACTAGGGCCGGGAGGCAGAGGGGTACCTGAGCCGGTGGACAAGGGGACCAAGGCCAAGAGTGAGAGGGGAACCAGGGCTGAAAGGCCGGGGGAAACAGGGCCGGGAGGTAGATGTGGACCATGGCGAAGAGGCAGAGGGGAATCAAGGCTAGAGGTAAAGGGGTACCTGGACCCGGAGACGGGACCAGGGCTGGGAGGTAAGGGGACCTTCTAGACTGTGAGCCCGCTGTTGGGTAGGGACCGTCTCTATATGTTGCTAACTTGTATTTCCCAAGCGCTTAGTACAGTACTCTGCACACAGTAAGCGCTCAATAAATACAATTGAATGAATGAATGAATGACCCAGGGCCGGGAGGTACAAGGCAACGAGGGCTGAGAAGAACCGCAGCACCATGCCGGTAGGCAGAGAGGGATCAGGTCCTGGTGGAAGATAGGGACCAAGGCAAGTAGGTGAGCCCACTCTTTTAGACTGTGAGCCCACTGTTGGGTAGGGACTGTCTCTATATGTTGCCAATTTGTACTTCCCAAGCGCTTAGTACAGTGCTCTGCACATAGTAAGCGCTCAATAAATACGATTGATGATGATGATGATGAAGTAGGTAGAGGGGACCGAGGGCTGGAGGGGGAAGGGGACCAGGGCCAGGAGGCAGAGAGGTACTAGGGCCGAGGGACAGGGGGACCAGGGACAGAAGGTAGAGGGGACCCAGGGCCAGGAACGAGAGAGTGACCAGGGCCTGGAGGTAGAGGGAGACCAGGGCCGAGGTGAGGGTGGGGGGACAGGTCTGGGAGGCAGAGAGGGACCAGGGCCAGGAGGTAGAGTGTTACCCAGGTCCGGAAACGGGGACCAGGGCCTGGAGGTAGAGGGAACCCAGGGCCGGGATGGAGAGAAGGACCAGAGCCAGGAGGTAGAGGGAGACCAGGGCCCGGAGGTACAAGGTGACAAAGTCTGGGAAGAACTGGGGTATCCTGCCAGTAGGCAGGGAGGGAATAAGTCCGGGTTGAAGATGTGGACGAAGGCTGGGATGTAGAGGTGAACTAGGGCCGGGGGGAGAAGGGGACAAGGGCCAGAAGGTCGGGGGGGGGGACCAGAGTCAGATAGTAAACTGGGACCAGGGCTGAAAGGCAGCGAGGGACAAGGGCCGGGCGGCAGAGGGGGACCAGTACCTAGAGGAAGAGGGGGACCAGGGCCAGGAGAGAGAGGGGTACCTGAGCCGGGAGACCGGGGACCAGGGTCGGGAGGCAGAGGAGGACCAGGGCCAGGAGGCTGAGGGGCTCCTGGGCCAATAGGCAGAGGGGGACCAAGGCCAGAAAGCAGAGGGGTTCCTGGGCCAGGAGGCAGAGGGGGATCAGGGCCTATAAGCAGGGGAGACCAGGGTATGAAGGCAGAGGCGGACCTGGGCCGGGAGGCAGATGGGGACCAGGGCGGGTAGGCAGAGGCAGACCAGGGCCAGGAGGCAGAGGGGTACCTAGGCTGGGAGACAGGGGGACCAGGGCCGGAATGCAGAGGGGGACCTGGGCCGGGAGACAGAGGGGTACCTGGGCCGGGAGGCCGAGGGACAAGGGCAGGGAGGCAGAGGGGTCCCTGGGCCGCGAGACAGGGGACCAGGCCCGAGAGATTAAGGGAGCAAGGACCAGGAAGCAGCGGGGTGCCTGGTCCGGGAGGCAGGGGCACGACGGCCAGGAGGCCGAGGGGGACCAGGGCCGGGAGACGGGCAGCAGGGCCGGGTGGTATATGGGACCCAGGGCTGGGATGGAGAGGGGGACCCGGGCCTTGAGGCAGAGGGGGACCAGGGCCTGGAGGCATAGTGGGACCAGGGCAGGTATTCAGAAGGGGACCAGGGCCAGAAGGCAGAGGGCTACTTAGGCCGGGATACAAGGGGACCAGGTCAGGGAGGCAGTGGGGTACCTGGGCCCGGAGACAGGGGAAACAGGGCCAGGAGTCAGAGGGGCTAGAGATGGGGCCGAGAGATGGGGGACCAAGGCCGGAAGGTAGAGGGGACCTAGGGCCGTTGACGGAGAAAGACTCAAGATCCTGGAGGTAGAAGAATAGGGCCAGGAGGCAGAGGGGTACCAGGGCCTGGAGGTAGAGGGGACCCAGGGCCGGGACGGAGAGAGACCCAAGGGCCTGGAGGTAGGAGACCAGGGCCGGGAGACAGAGGGGAACCAGGGCCGGGAGGGAGAGGGGTACGTGGGCCGAAATACGGGGACCAGGGCAGGGAGGCCGAGGGGTACCTGGGCTGGAAGACACAAGGGGACCAGGGCCGGGTGGTATAGGGGACCCAGGGCCATGACGGAGAGAGACCCAAGAACCTGGAAGTAAAAGGAGAGCAGGGTCGGGAGGCAGAGGGACGAGGGCTGGGAGGCAGCAGAGGACCAGGGTAGGGTGGCAGAGGGGTAACCGGGCCGGAAGGCGTAGGGGTACCTGGGATGGGAGACAGGAGGACCAGGGCAGGGAGGTAGAGGGGTACCTGGGTTGGGAGACAGGGGGATCAGTGCCGCGAGGTAGAGGGGACCCAAGTCCGGGATGGAGAGAGGGACCAGGGCCTGGAGAGAGGGACCAGGTCCGGGAAACAGAGGGGGACCAGTGCCAGGAGGCAGAGGGGTACCTGGGCCAGAAGGCAGAGGGGGACCAGGACCAAGAAGCAGGGGGGACCAGGGCCGGGAGACAGAGGGGTCCAGGGCCAGGTGGCAGAGGAGTACCTGGTCTGGGAGGCAGAGGGGTTCCTGGTCCGGGAGGCAGAGGGCGACCAGGGCAGGGCGGCAGAGGGGGACCAGGGCAGGTTGGTAGAGGGGGACCCGAGATGGGAGGCAAAGAGGTACCTGGGATGGGAAACAGAGGGACCAGGGCAGGGTGGTAGACAGGTACCTGGGCTGGGAGACAGGGGGGACCAGTGCCGGGAGGTAGAGGGGACTCAAGTCTGGGATACAGAGAGGGACCAGGGCTTGGAGGTAGAAGGTGACCAGGACCAGGACGTACAGAGGAACCAGGTCTGGGAGGCAGAGGTGGACCAGTGCCAGGACGCAGAGGGGGATCACTGCCAGGAGGCAGATGCGGACCACTGACAGGAGGCAGAAGGGTTCCTGGGCCAGGAGGCACAGAGGGTCCAGGGCTGGGAGCCAGAGGGGGAACAGGGTAGAGCAGCAGAGGGGGACCAGGGCCAGGAGGCAGAGGTGTACCTGGGCCAGGAGACGGGGGACCAGGGCCGAGACGCAGAGAGCGACCAGTGCCAGGAGGCAGAAGGGTACCTGGGCCGGGAGGTAGAAGGGGACCACGGCCGAGAAGCAGGGGGGACCAGGGAAGGGAGGTAGAGGGGTCCAGGGCCGGGAGGCAGAGGGAGACCACGGCAGGGTGGCAGAGGGGGACCAGGCCTAGGAGGCAGAGTGTACCTGGGCTGGGAGAAGGGGGACCAGGGCCGGGAGCCAGAGGGCGGTCCAGGGCCAGGAGACAGAGGGTGTCCAGGGCCAGGAGGCAGAAGGGTACCTGGTCCGGGAGGCAGAGGGATACCTGGGCTTGAAGGCAGGGGGGACCAGGGTCGAGAAACAGTTGGAGGGATCAGGGCAGGGAGGTAGAGGGGGAGCAAAGCCGGGAGGCAGAGGGGGACCAGGGCCAAGAGGCAGCGGGGGACCAGGGCCAAGAGGCAGCGGGGGACCAGGGCCAAGAGGCCAGGGGAACCAGGTCAGAGAGGCAGAGGGGGACCGGGGGGGGGGACCCAGAGGGGTCCAGGGCGAGGAAGCAGAGGGAGACCAGGGCCAGGAAGTAGAGGGCTACGTGGGTTGGGAGACGTGGGGACCAAGGCCGGGAGGTAGAAGGGACCCCGGGACGGGACGGTGAGTGACCCAAGGGCCTGGAGGTAGAAGGAGACCAGGGACGGGAGGCACAGAGGGACCAGGGCCAGGAGGCAGAGGGGGACCAGGGCAGAGCGGAAGAAGGGGACCAAGGCCGGGAGGCAGAGGGGTCCCTGGGCTAGGAGATGGGGTCCTGGGCCGGGAGACAGAGGGGTACCAGTACCGGGAGGTAGAGGGAACCCTGGGCTGGAACTGAGAGAGACCCAAGGGCCTGAAGGTAGAGGGAGAACAGGACCAGGAGGCACAGGGCCGGGAGGTAGAGAAAGACGAGGGCCAGGAAGCAGAGGGGTACCTGGGCTGGGAGATAGGTGAACCAGGACAGGGAGGCAGAGGGGTACCTGGGCTGGGGGACAAGGGGACCAGGGCCGAGATACAGAGGGAGACCAGGGCCAAGAGTCAGAGGGCGACCACTCAATCACTTACTCCCTTGGTGACTTCATTCGCTCCCACGGCTTCAACTATCATCTCTACGCTGATGACACCCAGATCTACATCTCTGCCCCTGCTCTCTACCCCTCCCTCCAGGCTCACATCTCCTCCTGCCTTCAGGACATCTCCATCTGGATGTCTGCCCGCCACCTAAACCTCAACATGTCCAAGACTGAACTCCATGTCTTCCCTCCCAAAACCTGCCCTCTCCCCGACTTTCCCATCACCGTTGACGGCATTACCATCCTTCCCGGCTCACAAGCCCGCAACCATGGTGTCATCCTTGACTCCTCTCTCTCGTTCACCCCTCACATCCAAGCCGTCACCAAAACCTGCCGGTCTCAGCTCCGCAACATTGCCAAGATCCGCCCTTTCCTCTCCATCCAAACCGCTACCCTGCTCGTTCAAGCTCTCATCCTATCCCGTCTGGACTACTGTATCAGCCTCCTCTCCAATCTCCCATCCTCTTGTCTCTCCCCACTTCAATCCATACTTCATACCACTGCCCGTATTGTCTTTGTCCAGAAACGCTCTGGGCATGTTACTCCCCTCCTCAAAAATCTCCAGTGGCTACCAATCAACCTACGCATCAGGAAGAAACTCCTCACCCTCGGCTTCAAGGCTCTCCATCACCTCGCCCCCTCCTACCTCACCTCCCTTCTCTCCTTCAACAGCCCAGCCCGCACCGTCCGCTTCTCTGCCGCTAATCTCCTCACCGTGCCTCGTTCTCGCCTGTCCCGCCGTCGATCCCCGGCCCACGTCATCCCCCTGGCCTGGAATCCCCTCCCTCCCCACATCCGCCAAGCTAGCTCTCTTCCTCCCTTCAAGGCCCTACTGAGCGCTCATCTCCTCCAGGAGGCCTTCTCAGACTGAGCCCCCTCCTTCCTCTCCCTCTCCACCCCCTCTCCATCCCCCCCGCCTTATCTCCTTCCCGTCCCCACAGCACCTGTATATATGTATATATATACATAAATATATATATATATATGTACATATTTATTTCTCTATTTTACTTGTACATATATATTCTATTCATTTTATTTTGTTAATATGTTTGATTTTGTACTGTCTCCCCCTTCTAGACTGTGAGCCCATGTTGGGTAGGGACCATCTCTATATGTTGCCAACTTGTACTTCCCAAGCGCTTAGTACAGTTCTCTGCACACGGTAGGCGCTCAATAAATACGATTGATTGATTGATTGATTGATTGACCAGGGCTGAGAGGCAGGAGGGGACCAGGGCGGGGAGACAGAGGGGGACTAGTCCTGGGAGGCAGGAGGGGACCAGGGTGGGGAGGCAGAGGGGGACCAGGGCTGGGAGATAGCGGGGAACCAGGGTTGGGATGATAAGAGACCCAAGGGCCTCGAGGAAGAAGGAGACCAGAACCTTAAGGCACAAAGGGTCCAGGGCAGGGAGGCAGATGGATACCAGGGCAGGGCGGCAGAGCTGGACCAGGGCAAGGAGGCCGAATGGTCCCTGGGCTGGGAGACACGGCAACCAGGGCCTGGAGATAGAGAGAACCCAGGGCCAAGATGGAGAGACACCCAAGGGCCTGGAGGTAGAAGGAGACCAGGGTCTGGAGGCTCAGAGTGTCCAGGGCCGGGAAGCAGCGTGGGACCAGGGCAGGGCAGCCGAGGGGTACCAGGGCCAGGAGGCAGTGGGGTAAATGGGCCATGACTCAGAGGGACCAGGACAGGAATGCAGAGGGGTACCTTGGCCAGGAGATGGGGGACTAGGGCCAGGAGGTAGTGGGAGACCAGGGCTGAGAGGCGGGGTGGATTGGGGCAGGGAGGCATGGGGGACCAGAGCCGGAAAGTAGAGTGGACCCTGGGCTAGAACGGAGAGAGACCCTAGGTTCTGAAGGCAGAAGAAAAACAGGTCCAGGAGGCACTTAGGGACGAGGGCCGGGAGGAAGAGGGGGTGGTGGTGGGGCAGGGTGGTAGAGGGGAACCAGGGCCAGGAGGCAGAGGGGTACCTGGGCCAGGAGTCAGGGGAAACAGTGACAGCAGGTGGAGAGGACCCAGGGCCGGGATGGAGAGAGAGAGACCCAAGGGCCTGGAGGTAGAAGGAGGCCAGGGCCGGGAGGCACAGAGCTACCATGGCCGGGAGGCAGAAAGAGACCAGGGAACACGGCAAAAAGGGACAATGGCCAGGAGGCAGAGGGCTACCTCTGCTGGGAGACGGGGGACCAGGGCCGGGAGGACGAGGGGGACCAGGTCAAGGAGGCAGAGGGGTACCTGGGCCCGGAGACAGAGGGACCAGGGCCGAGAGGCAGAGGGGGAGCACGGCTGAGAGGCAGAGTGTACCAGGGCCGAGACGCAGTGCGGGACCAGTGCCAGGAGGCAGAGGTGCACCTGGGCTGGGAGACGGGGTCCTGGGATGGGAGGCAGTGGAGTACCAGGGCCAGGAGGCACTGCGGCACTTGGGCCGGGAGGCAGACGGGGACCAGGGCTGGGAAGGAAAGAGAGCCCAGGGCCTGGAGGTAGAGGGATACTAGGGCCAGGAGACACAGACAGACCAGGGCTGGGATGTAGAGGGGGACCAGGACGGGGAGGCAGAGTGGGACCAAGGCCAGGAGGCAGAGGAGTACCTTGGCCGGAAGGCAGGGGGACCAAGGCTGGGAGGCAGAGGCGTACCAGGGCCGGCAGTCAGGGGGACCAAGGCCGAGGGGCAGAGGGGGACCAGAGTCAAGAGATTGGGGGGACAAGGACAAGGAGGCAGAGGGGGACCAGGGCCAGGAGGCAGAGGGGTACCTGGGCCGGGAGACAGGGGAACCATGGCCGGGAGGCAGAGGGGCACCTGGGTCAGGAGGCAGTGGGGTACATGTGCCGGGAGGCAGAGGGGGACTAGGACTGAGAGGCGGGAGGGACCAGGGCAGGGACGCAGAGTGGGACCAGGACTGGGAGGCAGAGGGGGACCTGGGTCGGGAGTCAGAAGGTGACCAGGTCCGGGAGGCTGAGGGGTACCTGGACCGGGAAACAGAGGTACCAGGGCCGAGAGGTAATGGGGTACCTGGGCCGGAGGTCATGGGGACCAGGGCTGGTTGGTAGAGGGGAACCAGGGCTGTGAAGGAGAGGGACCAGGCCCTGGAGGTAGAGGGGCACCGGGGCAGGGAGGCAGAGGGGGAAAAGGGCCAGGAGGCCTAGGGGTACCTGGGCCGGGAGATCGGGTCCACGGCCGGGAGGCACCGGGGTTCCTGGGCCGGCAGTCACGGGGACCAGGGCAGAGTGGCAGTAGGGAACCAGGGCAGGCAGGCTGAAGGGGACCAGGGCCGGGAGACAGGGAGACCAGAGCCAGAAGGTAGAGGGGTACATGGGCCCGGAGTAGGCCGACCAGGGCCGGGAGGCAGAGGTGGACTACTGCCACGAGGCAGTGGGGTACCTTGGCCGGGAGGCAGAGGGGTACAGGTGCTGAGAAATTGGGGGGACCAGGGCAGGAAAGCAGAGGAGGACCAGGGACAGGAAGCAGAGGGGTACCTGGACTGGGAAACGGGGACCAGGGCTGGGAGGTAGAGGAGTACCTGGGCCGGGAGACAGGGGGACCACGGCCAGAAGGTATAGGGGACCCAGGGCCGGGAACGAGAGAGGGACCAGTGTCTGGAGGTAGAAGGTGACCAGGGCAGAAAGACAGGGAGGGACCAGAGGCGGGAGGCAGAGGGGTACCGGGGCCAGGGGACAGAGGGGTACCGGGTCCGGAGACAGGGGGCCAGGGCCTGAAGTTTGATGGGACCCATGGCCGGGACGGAGATTATGGCCAGGTCCAGGAGGTAAAGGGAGACGAGGGCTGGCAGGCACGGGGGGACCTGAGCTGGTAGGCAGAAGCCGAAAGATGGGGACCAAGGCAGGGAGGTAGAGAGGAACTAGGGCCGGAGGGAGAAGGGGACCAGGGCCGGAAGATCGGAGGGGACCAGGGCCAGAGAGTAAATTGGGACCAGAGTTGAAAAGCAGGGGTGAGAGACAGGGGCCGGGAGGAAGAGGGGAACCAGGGCCGAGAAGCAGGGGTGGAGGCAGGGCAGGGTGCCAGAGCGGGACCAGGACCAGGAGGTAGAGGGGTACCTGGGCCAGTAGGCAGAGGGGAACCAGGGCCGGGAGGCAGAGGTATACCTGGGCCAGGAGACACTGGTACCAGGGCCGGGAAGTAGGAGGTACCCAGGGCCGGGATGGAGAGAGACCAAGGGCCTGGAGGTAGAGGGAGACCAAGGCCGGGAAGCACAGAGGGACCAGGTCCCAGAGGTAGAGGGAGACCATGGCAGGGTGGCTGAGGGGGATCAGGGCCAGGAGGCAGAGGGGTACCTGGGCCAGGAGGGAGGGGGGACTGGAGCAGAGAAGCATAGGGGTACCTGGGACGGGAGAAAGGGGGACCCGGGCCAGAAGGTAGATGGGACCCAGGGCCGGGACAGAGAGAGGCCCAAGGGCCTGGAAGTAGAGGGAGACTACATCCGGGAGGCACAGAGGTAGCAGGGCCTGGACACAGAGAGGGGCCTGGGCCAGGAAGCAGATGGGGACCAGGGCCAGGAGGCAGAGGGGTACCTGAGCCAGGAGACCGGGGGACCACGGTGTGGAGGTAGAGAGGCACCTGGGCCGGGAGATGGGGACTAGGGCCTGGAGGGACTAGGCCAGGAGACCGGGGGACCAGGGCCGAGAGGTAGGGGATACCCAGGGCTGGGACGGAGAAAGACCCAAGAGCCTGGAGGTAGAAAGAGACAAGGGCACGGAGGCAAAGGGGGAGCAGGGCAGGGCGGCAGAGGGGGACCAGGGCCAGGAGGCAAAGGGGAACCTGGGCCGGGAGACAGGGGTACCAGGGCCAGGAGGCAGAGGGGTACCTGAGTCAGGAGACCGGGGGACCACGGTTTGAAGGTAGAGAGGTACCTGGGCCGGGAGATGGGGACTAGGGCCTGGAGAGACTAGGCCAGGAGACCGGGGGACCAGGACCGAGAGGTAGGGGTACCCAGGGATGGGACGGAGAAAGACCCAAGGGCCTGGAGGCAAAAGGAGGCCAGGGCAGGGAGGCACAGAGGGACCAGGGCCGGGAGGAAGATGGGGAGCAGGGCAGGGCGGCAGAGGGGGACCAGGGCCAGGAGGTATGGGGGTACCTGTGCCGGGAGACAGGGGGACAAGGGCAGGGAGGCAGAGGGGTACTTGGGCTGGGAGACGGGGGACCAGGGCTGGGAGGCAGCGGGGCACCAGGGCCAGGAGGCAAAGGGGTACCTGGGCCGGGAGACGGGGGAACCAGGGACGGAAGGTAGAGAGGTACCTTGGCCGGGAGGTAGAGGGGACCCAAGGCCGGGACGGAGAGAGACCCAAGGGCCTGGAGGTAGAGGGAGACCAGGGCCAGGGGGCACCGAGTGACCAGGGCCGGGAGGCACCAAGGGACCAAGCCCGGGAGGCAGAGTGGGGTCAGGGCAGGGAGGCAGAGAGGGACAAGGGCCAGGAGACAGAGAGGTACCTGGTCCGGGTGGCAGAGGGGTACCTGGGTCGGGGGACAGGGGGACCTGGGCTGGAAGGCAGTGGTTCACCTGGGCTGGGAGATGGGGTCCAGGGCCGGAAGGCAGAGGGAGACCAGGGCCGGGAGGGAGAGGGGACCTTGGGCCAGGATGGAGTGAGACCCAAGGGCCTGGAGGTAGTAAGAAGACCAGGGATGGGAAGCACAGAGGGAACGGGTTCGAGAGGCATAGGGAGACCATGGAAGGGAGGCAGAGGGGGACCAGGGACAGGAGGCAGAGGGGTACGTGGGTAGGGAAACAGGGGGACCAGGGCCAGGAGGCAGAGTGGACCCCGGGGCGGGACGGTGAGTGACCCAAGGTCCTGTAGGTAGAAGGAGACCAGGGCTGGGAGGCACAGAGGGACCAGTGCTGGGAGGCAGAGGGGGACTATGTTGTCAACTTGTACTTCCCAAGCGCTTAGTACAGTGCTCTGCACGCAGTAAGCGCTCAATAAATACGATTGAATGAATGAATGAATGACTAGGGCAGGGCAGCGGAGTGGGACCAGGGCCGGAAGGCAGAGGGGCACCTGGGTTGGGAGACGGGACACTTGGCTGGGAGGCAGAGGGGGACCAGGGCCAAGAGGCAGTGGGGTACCTGGACGCGGAGGCAGTGGGGGACCAGGGCCGAGAGGCTGGGGGGACCAGGGCCGGGAGGCAGAGTGGGACCAGTACTGGGAGGCAGAGGGGGCCCAGGGCAGGAAAGCAGAGGGGGACCAGGGCCAGGAAGCAGAAGGGTACCAGGGCCAGGAGGTAGAGGGGTAGCTGGGCCAGGAGACAAGAGGACCAGGGCCTGGAGGCAGAGTGGTACCTGGGTCTGGAAACAGGGGGACCAGACCTGGGAGAAAGAGGGGACTCAGGGCCATGACAGAGAGAGACTCAAGGGCCTGGAGATAGAGGAGACCAGGGCCGAGAGGCAGAGTGGGACCAGGGCAGGGCGGCAGAGGGGGACCAGGCTCGGGAGGCAGAGGGGTACCTGGGCTGGGAGGCTGTGGACTAGGGCCGTGAGGTGGGGGGAACCAGGGCAGGAAGGCAGAGAGTGACCAGTACCGGGAGGTAGAAGGGATCCAGGGCCGGGAGGCAGAGGCGTCCAGGCCGGGAGGCAGAGGGGTATCTGGACCGGGAAACAGGAGGACCAGGGCTTGGTGGTAGAGTGGTACCTGTGCCAGGAGACATGGGGACCTGGGCCGGTTGGTAGAGGAGATCCAGGGCCGGGAAGGAGTGAGGGACCAGAGCCTGGAGGAAGACCAGGGCCGGGAAACACAGAGTGCCAGCGCCGGGAGGCAACCAGGGTGGGGAAGCATAGGAGGACCAGGGCCAGGAGGCAGAGCGGTACCTGTTCCGGGAGACAGGGGAACCAGGCCCAAGCAGCAGAGTGGGACCAGGGCAGGGAAGCAGAGGGGGACTAGTGCCAGGAGGCAGATGGGCACCTGGGCTGGGAGGTAGAAGGGGACCAGGGCCAGGAGGCAGCAGGGTACTTAAGCCGGGAGGTAGATGGGGACAAGGGCTGAGTGGCGCTCGGGACCAGGTCAGGGAGACAGAAGGGGACAGAAGGGGACTAGGGCTGGGAGGCAGAGGGGGACCAGGGTAGGGTGGCACAGGGGGACCAGGCCCAGGAGGCAGAGGGATACCTGGGCTGGGAGATGCGAGGGGACCAGGGATGGGAGGCAGAGGGGTACCTGGGCTGCGAGACGGGGTCCAGGTCTGAGAGGCTGAAAGAGACCTGGTCCAAGAGTCAGTGGAGCATCTTGGCCAGGAGGCAGTGGGAGACCAGGGCTGAGAGGCCTTGGGGACCAGGGCAGGGGGGCAGAAGGGGACCAGGACTGGAAGGCAGAGGGTTACCTAGGCTGGGAGGCAGAGGGGAACCAGGGCCAAGAGGCAGAGGGGTACCTGGGCCGAAGCACAGGGCGGGGACAAGGTCAGGGAGGCAGATGGGAACCCGGGTGGGAGACTGGGAGACCAAGGCCGGGAGGTAGAGGGGTCCAGGGCCGGCACGTAGAGAGACCCAACGGCCTGGAGGTAGAAGGAGACCAGAGCTGGTAGTAGCAGAGGAACCAGGGCCAGTAGGCAGAGGGGAACCAGGGCTGGGCAGCAGAAGAGGGCCAGGGCCAGGAGGCAGAAGGGTACCTGAGCCAGGAGACGCGGACCAGGGCCGGGAGGTAGAGGGGTACCAGGGCCATGAGGCAGAGGGTGACAAGGGCGGGGCGGCAGAAGGGTACCAGGGCCAGGAGGCAGAGGGGTACCTGGGCCGGGAGACAGGGTAGACAAGGGCAGGGAGGCAGAGGGGAACCAGGGCTGGGAGGCAGAGTGGGATCAGGACGGGGAAGCAGAGGGGGACCAGGGCCACGAGGCAGAGGGGTACCCGGTCCGGAAGACAGGGAGGACAAGGTCTGGGAGGCGGAGGGGTACCTGAGTGGGAAGACAGGTGGACCAGGTCCGAGGGGCAGGGGGACCTAGGCCACGAGGAAGAGGGGAACCAGGCAGGATGGAGAGAGGGGCCAGGGCTTGGAGGTAGAGGGAGACCAGTGCTGGCAGGCAGAGGGGGACGAGGGCAGGGTGAAGGTGGGGAGACCAGGACTGAAAAGCCGGGCAGACAAGGGCCTGGAAGCAAGGAGGGACAGGGCTAGGAGGCAGAGGGGTACCGCTCCAGAAGACGGGGGACCAGGCCCGGAAGGCAGAAGGGGACCAGGGCCAGTAGACAGGGGGACCATGGCCGGGTGGCAGAGGGGTACCTGGGCCAGGAGACAGGGTTACCAGGGCCGGGAGGCAGAGTGGTACCTGGGCCGGGAGACAGTGGGACTAGGGTCTGGAGGCAGAGGGGGACCAGGGCCGGCAGGCTGAGGAGAACCAGGGCCAGGTGGTAGAGGGGGACCAGGGTCAGGAACCGGGGACCCGGGCCCGCAGGTAGAGAGGTACCTCTGCTTCCCTACATTTGTCCCCCTCCCTTCTCGGATGTAAAGGGGAACTAGGGCCGGAAGGCAGAGAGGCATCGGGGATGAGAGGCACGGGTGGACCAAGGTAGGCTGGCAGAGGGTTACCTGGGTTGGGAGGCAGAGGGGGACCAGGGCCGAGAAGCAGGGGGGGCAAGGGCAGGGAGGCAGAGGGGTCCCTGGGCCAGGAGGCAGAGGGGTACCAGATACGAGAAGCGGCGGAGACCAGGGCAGGGAGGCAGAGGGGTACCTGGGCCGGGAGACAGGGGGACCTAGAGGGTCCTGGGGCCGGGACCGAGAGAGGGGCCAGGGCCTGGAAGTGGAGTGAGACCAGGGCTGGCAGAACAGGGGGACCAAGACCCGGAGGTAGAGGGGACCCATGGCTGGGACGGAGAGACACCCAGTGACCTGGTGATAGACGGAGACCAGGGCCCGGAGGCTCAAAGGGACCAGGGCCAGGCAGCAGAGGGTGATCAGGGTCTGGCAGCAGAGGGAGGCCAGGGTCCGGGGGGCGGGGGACCAGGGTCGGTGGGCAGAGGGGTACCTGGGCCTGTAGACAGGGGTACCTAGGCCGGTAGGTAGAGGGAATCCAGGTCCGGGACGGAGAGATGGGTCAGGTACTGGAGGAAGAGGGAGACCAGGGCTGACAGGTAAAAGGGAACCAGTGCCGGGAAACCCAGGGGGACCAGAGACGAGAGGTACGAGGCGACTAGGGCTGGGAGTAACCGGGGCACCAATGCCGGTAGTCAGAGGGTGACCAGGTCCGGGCAGAAGACGGGGACCAAGGCAGGGAGGTAGATTGGACCTAGGGCCAGAGGGAGAAGGGAACCGGGGCCAGAAAGTAATGTGGGACCAGTGTCGAAATGCAGAGGGGGACCAGGGCCAGGAGGCAGCAGGGGTACCTGGGCCGGGAGACGGGGGACCAGGGCCGGGAGGCAGAGGGGTACATAGGCAGGGAGGCAAAGGGGGACCAGGGCAGAGTAGCAGGGGCGACAAGGGCAGGAAGGCAGAGGACCAGGGCCGGGAGGCAGAAAGGGACCAGGGCTAGGAGGTAGATGGGTACCTGTAGCGGGAAACAGGTGGACAAGGGCCGGGAACTAGCGGGGACCCAGGGCCGGAACAGAGGGAGGGACCATTGCCTGGAGGTGAGGGAGACCGGGACCGGGAAGCACAGAGGGACCAGGGCCGGGAGGCAGACGGAGATCAGGGCGGGGAATCAAAGGGGGACCAGGGCCGGGAGTCAGAGGGGTACCTGGACCGAGAGACGGGGAAGCAGGGCCGGGAGGCAGATGGGGACCAGGGCCTGGAGGAATAGTGGGATTCGAACAGGTAGGCAGAGGGGAACCAGGGCCGGGAGGCACAGAGGGACCAGGGCTGGAATCCAGATGGGGATCAGGGCGGTGAGGCAGAGGGGGACCAGGGCCAAGAGGCAGAGGGTTACCTAGGCCAGGAAACAGGGGGACCAGAGCCAGGAGGCAGAGGGGTACCTGGGCCGGAAAACAGGGAGACCATGGCCAGAAGGCAGAGGGGTACCTCGGCCGGGAGTCAAAGGGTGACCAGGGTGAGAAGCGGGGGGGCAAGGGTAGGGAGGCAGAGGGGGACCTGGGCCAGGTGACAGGGGGACCAGGGCCGAATGGCAGAGGGGGACCAGGGCCGGGAGGCAGATGGGGACTAGGGCGGTTAGGCAGAAGGTAACCAGGGCCTGGAGGCAGAGTGGTACCTAGGTCGGGAGACAGGGGTACCAGGGCCGGGAGGCAGAGGGGTAACTGGGCTGAAAGACGGGGACCAGGACTGGAAGCAGAGGGTGACCAAGGCCAGGGGTCAGAGGCGTACCTGGGCCGGGAGGCAGAGAGGGACCAGGGCTGGGAGGCTGGGGGAACCAGGGTAAGGAAGCAGAGGTGTACCTGGGCCAGAAATAGGGGAACCAGTTCCGATAGGCAGAGGGGCCTCAGGGCCGGGAAGGAGAGAAATCCAAGGGTCTGGAGGTAGAGGGGGAGCAGGGCCAAGAGGCGGGGGAGACCAGGACAAGGAGGCAGAGGGGGATCAGGGCGGGGAGGCAGAAGGTTACCAGGACCAGGAGGCAGAGGGGTACCTAGGCCGGGAAACAGGGGGACATGGGCCAGGAGGCAGAGGGGTACCTGGGCCGGGATTCAAAGGGGGACCAGGGTCGAGAAGCAGGGGGGACCAGGGCAGGGAGGTAGAGGGGTACCAAGGCCGGGAGGCCGTGGAGGACCAGGGCCGGGAGGCAGATGGGGACCAGGGCAAGTAGGCAGAGGAGGACCAGATCCAGGAGGCAGAGGGGTACCTCGGCTGGAAGACGGGGGACCAGAGCCAGGAGGCAGTGGGGGACCAGGGTCAGGAAGCAGAGGGGTACCTGGGCTAGGAGGCGGGGGGGACCTGGTCCAAGAGGCAGGGGGACCAGGGCAGGGAGGCAGAGACGTCCCTGGGCCAGACACCGGGGGACCAGGGCCGAGAGGCAGAGGATGACCAGGGCTGAGAGGTGAGGGGGGCAAGGACCGGGAGGCAGAAGGGATCCTGGGCCGGGAGACAGGGAGACTACGGCCTAGAGGCAGAGGGGGACCAGGGCAGAGAGACGGGCAGCAGGGCCGGGTGGCACATCGGACCCAGAGCTGGGAAGGAGAGGGGGACCCGGGCCTGGAGGCAGAGGGGAACCCGGGCCTGGAGGAATAGTGGGACCAGGGCAGGTAGGAAGAGGGGACCCAGGGCCAGACGGCAGAGGGGTAACTGGGCCGGGAGACGGGGACCAGAGCCGGGAGGCAGAGGGGTACCTGGCCGAGAGACAGGGGAACCTGGGCCGGAAGACAGAGGGGTACCTGGGCCGGGAGACAGGAGGACCAGGGCTGAGAACTAGAGGCGGACCAGGGCCAAGAGGTAAGGGGTGACCAGGTCAGAGAGGCAGAGGGGGCCAGAAGAGGGAGGCAGAGGGTTACTTGGGCCGAGAGACAGGGGACCAGAGCCGGGAGGCAGAGGGTGAGCAGGGCCAGAAGGCAGAGATCTACCTAGGCCGGGAGGTAGAGTGGGACCAGGGCCGAGAAGGCGGGGGGGGAGGACAGGGCCGGGTGGCAGAGGGGGACCTGGGCCAGGAGACAGGGGGACCAGGGCCGAATGGCAGAGGGGGACCAGGGCCCAGAGGCAGAGTGGTACCTAGGCCGGGAGACGGGGGACCCGGGTCGGGAGGCAGAGGGGTAACTGGGACGAAAGATGGGGACCAGGGCCTGGAGGCAGACGGTGACCAAGTCCAGGGGTCAGAGGAGTACCTGGGCCGGGAGGCAGAGAGTGACCAGGGCCGGGAGGCTGGGGGGGACCAGGGCAAGCAAGCAGAGGTGTACCTGGTCCAGTAAACAGGGGAACCAGGTCCGATAGGCAGAGGTGACCCAGGGCCGGGAAGGAGAGAAATCCAAGGTTCTGGAGGCAGAAGGGGTCCAGGGCCAAGAGGCGGGGGAGGCCAGGGCAGGGAGGCAGAGGGGGACCAGAGCCGGGAGGCAGAGGTGCACCATGCCGGAAGGCAGAGGGGTAACTGGACTGGGAAACAGGGAGACCAGGGCCGGTTGGTAGACGGGACCCAGGGCCTGGAAGGAAAGAGACCCAGGGTCCTGGAGGTAGAGGGAGACTAGGGCCGGGTGGCAACAGAGGGACCAGAGCAGGGAGGCAGAGGGGGACCAGGGCCAGGAGGCAGAGGACCACCTAGGCCAGGAGATGGGGGACCAGAGCCGGGAGGTAGAGGTGACCCAGGGCCGGGATGGGAAAAGACCCTCGGGCCTTGATGTAGATGGACAGCAGGGCCGGGAGGCAAGGGGGACCAGGAGGCAGAAGGGTACCTGGGCTGGGAGACAGGGGAACCAGGATCTGGAAGAAGAGGGGTACCTAGGCCGGGAGATGGGGTACCAGAGGGGGAAAGGGGGCCAGGATGCGGCCAGGAGGCGGCAGAGTACCTAGGGCGGGGGTCAGAGGGGGAACCGGGCCAAGAGGCGGGGAGACCAGGGCAGGGAGGCAGAGAATGACCAGGGCCGAGTGGCAGAGGGGGACCAGGACCGAGAGGAGGGGGAGACCAGGGCTGGGAAGCAGAGGGCGACCATTGCCGGGAGGCACAGAGGGACCAGAGCCGAGAGTTAGAGGGGGACCAGGGCAGGGAAGCAGAGGTAGATCAGGTCCAGGAGGCAGAGGGGTACCTGGACCGGGAAACAGGGGAACCAGTGCCGGGAGGTAGAGGGCTACCTGGGTCAGGAGACAGGGAGACCAGAGCGGGCGGGTAGAGCGTACTCAGGGCTGCAACGGAGAGAAAACCAGGGCCTTGAAGTCGAGGGAGACCAAGGCCGGGAGGCACAGAGGGACCAGGGCCTGGAGGCCTACGGTGATCATGGTGGGAGGCAGAGGGGCTATTGGGCCGGTAGACAGGGGGACCAGGGCTGAGAAGCAGAAGGGTCCGAGAGGCAGGGGGGCAACCAGGTCAGAGAGGCAGAGGTGTACCAGGACCAGGAGGCAGAGGGGTACTTTGGCCGGGAGAAAGGGGGACAAGGGCAGAGAGGCAGAGGGGGACCATGGCCAGGAGGCCGAGGAGGACCAGGGTCGGGAGGCAGATGGGGACCAGGGCAGGTGGGCAGAGGGAGACTAGGACCACGAGGCAGAGGGGTACCTGGGTTGGGAGTCGGAGGACTAGAGCCGGGAAGCAGAGGTGGACCACGGCCAGGAGGCAGAGGCAGAGGGGTACCTGGGCTGGGAGGGAAAAGGGGACCAGGGTCGAAATGCGGGGTGGACAAGGCCACGGAGGTAGAGGGGGACCAGGGACTGGTGGCCGAGGAGGATCATGGCCGGGAGATAGATGGGTACCTGGAGATGGGGGACCAGGGCCGGAAGGCAGAGGGGGACCAGGACTGGAAGGCAGAGGGGTCCTGGGTCAGCAGACAGGGGGACCAGGACCAGATCAGACCAGGACCAGAAGGTGGAGGGGAACCAGGGCCAGGAGGCCGAGGGGTACATGGGTCTGGAGACGGGGACCAGGGCCAGGAGGTAGAGGGGATCTAGGGCCGGGATGAAGAGAGACCCAAGGGCCTGGAGATAGAAGGAGACCAGTACCGGGAGACAGAAGGGGACCAGGGCTGGGCGGCAGGGGGGACCAGGGGCGGGAGACAGAAGGGGACCAGGGCTGGGCGGCAGGGGGGACCAGGGGCGGGAGGCAGAGGGGGACCAGGGCTGGACGGCAGGGGGGACCAGGGCCGGGAGGCAGAGTGTTACCTGGGCTGGGAGACGGGGGATCAGGGCAGGGAGGTAGAGGGGAACTAGAGCCGGAACGGAGATAGACCAAAGGGCCTGGAAGTAGAAGAACACAAGGGCTGGGAGGCACAGAGGGACCAGGGCCTGAAGGTAGAGGGGGACCAGGGTCAGGAGGCAGAGGGGTACCTGGGCCACGATACGGGGACCAGTGCCGGGAGGTAGAGGGGACCCAGGGCCTGGAGGGAGAGAGACCCAAGAGCCTGGAGGTAGAAGGATACAGAGGCTGGGAAACATAGATGGACTAGAGCCGTGAGGCAGCGGGTGACCAGAGCAGGGCGGCAGAGGGGGACCAAGGCCAGGCAGCAGAGGAGGACCTGGACCGGAAGGCAGAGGGATCAGGGCAGAGAGGCAGAGGGATACTTGGGTTGGGAGATGGGGGACCAGGGCCAGGAGGCAGAGGGGTAGCTGGGTCAGGAGACAGAGGGACCAGGGCCAGGAGGTGGAGGGGAACCAGGGCCAGGAGGCCGAGGGGTACCTGGGTCTGGAGACGGGGACCAGGGCCAGGAGGTAGAGGGGACCTAAGGCCGGGATGGAGAGAGACCCAAGGGCCTGGAGGTAAAAGGAGACCAGGGCCGGGAGGCAGAGGGGGACCAGGGCTGGGCGGCAGTGGGGACCAGGACCAGGAGGAAGAGGGGGACCGGGACTGGGCGGCAGGGGGTCCAGGGCCAGGAGGCAGAGGGTTATCTGGGCTGGGAGACGGGGGATCAGGGCCGGGAGGTAGAGGGGAACCAGAGCCGGGAAAGAGATAGACCAAAGGGCCTGGGAGTAGAAGGACACAAGGGCTGGGAGGCACAGAGGGACCAGGGCCTGAAAGTAGAGGGGGACCAGGGCCAGGAGGCAGAGGGGTACCTGGGGCACGAGACGGGGACCAGTGCCAGGTGGTAGAGGGGACCCAGGGCTGGGAGGGAGAGAGACCCAAGAGCCTGGAGGTAGAAGGATACAAGGGCCGGGAAACATAGAGGGACTAGGACCGTGAGGCAGCGGGTGACCAGAGAAGGGTGGCAGAGGGGGGGCGAGGCCAGGCAGCAGAGGAGGGCCTGGACCGGAAGGCAGAGGGATCAGGGCAGAGAGGCAGAGGGGTACTTGGGTTGGGAGATGGGGGACCAGGGCCGGGGGGCAGTGGGAGACCAGGACCAGGAGGCAGAGGGGTACCTGGGCCGGGACATGGGGTTATCGGGGTCAGGACGTGGAGGGGACCCAGAGCCGGGACGGAGAGAGACCCAAGGGCCTGGGGGCATTGATGCACCAGGGCCAGGAGGCACAGAGGGTCCAGGGCCAGGAGGCAGAAGGGGACCAGGGCAGGGCAGCAGAGGGAGACCAGGGTCTGCCAGGAGGCGGAGGGGTACCTGGGCCGGGAGGAAGGGGGAGCAGTGTCGGGAGGTAGAGGGGTTCCAGGGCCGAGATGGAGGGAGACCCAAAGGCCTAGACGTGGAAGGAGACCCTGACCAGGAGACATTGGGGTACCTGGGCCGGGAGACACGGGGACCAGGGCTGGTAGGCAGAGAAGTACCTGGGCTGGATGATAGGGGTACCAGTGCCGAAAGGCGGGGGGAACCAGGGCGGGGAGGCAGAGGGGTCCAGGGCCAGGAGGTAGAGAGGTACCTGGGCCTGGAAGTAGAGATCAGGGCCAGGAGGCACAGAGGGACCAGAGCCGAGAGTTAGAGGGGGACCAGGGCAGGGAAGCAGAGGTAGATCAGGTCCAGGAGGCAGAGGGGTACCTGGACCGGGCTGCATAGGGGGACCAGGGCTGATAAGCAGGGGGGAACAGTGAAGGGAGGCACAGGGGGAACAAGGCTGGGGGGCAGATGGGGGACGAGGGACAGGAGGCAGAGGAGGACCAGAGCCACGAAGCAGAGGGGTACCAGGGCCGGGAGATGGGGAACTAGAGCCGGGAGACAGAGGGGTACCTGGGTGGGGGAACTGGGGACCAGGGCCGGGAGGCAGAGGGGTACCTGGACGGGAGAACAGAAGACCAGGGCCGGTTGGTAGGGGGGACCCAGGAACGGGACGGTGAGTGGCCCAAGGGCCTGGAGGTAGAAGTAGACTAGGGCCGGGATGCAGAGGTGGACCCGGGCCGGGAAGCAGGGAGGGACCTGAGCAGGGAGGCAGAGGGGGACCAGGGCCAGTAGGCAGAGGGGTACCTGGGCCAGGAGATGGGGAGATAAGGGCCGGGAGGTAGAGGAGACCCAGGGCTGGGACGGAGAGAGACCCAAGGGCTTGGAGGTGGAACGAGACCAGAGCCGGGAGGCACAGAGGGACCAGGGCCGGGAGGCAGAGGGGTAGCTGGGCCAGGAAACGGCGGGACCAGTGCCAAGAAGTAGGGGGGAGCAGAACAGGGAGGTAGAGGGGGACCAAGGCCGGGAGGCAGATGGGGACCAGGGCCGGGAGGCAGAAGAGGACCAGGTCCAGGAGGCAGAGGGTTAACTGGACCAGGAGACGGGGAGAACAGAACAGGGAGGTAGAGAGATACCTGGGCCGGGAGGTAGACGGGACCGGGGGCTGGGACGGAGAGAGACACTTGGGCCTGGAGGTAGAGGGAGACCAGGAACAGGAGACACAGAGGCTCCAGGGCTGGGCGGCACAGAGGGACCAAGGCCTGGAGGCAAAGAGCTACCTGGGCTGGGAGACAGGGAGAGCAGGGCCTGAAGTCAGAGGGGTACCTCGGCCAGGAGACAGGGGTACCACGTCCGAGTGGCAGAGGGGGACCAAGGCCAAGAGGCAGAGGGGTACCAGGGCTGAGACGCAGAGTGGGACCAACTCCGGGGGGCACAGGGGGACCTGGGCCTGCAGTCAGGAGGACCAGGGCCCGAGACAGGGGAAACTGGGCTGGGAGATAGAGGGTCCCGGTGCCGGGACGGAGAAAGGGGCCAGGGCTTGGAGGTAGCGGGAAACCAGGGCTGGCAGAACAGGGGTACCCATGTTTGGGACGGAGAGAGACCCATGGCCCATGGCTTGGAGGGAGAGCGGGACCAGGGCAGGGAGGCAGAGGGGTACCTAGGCCAGGAGACAGGTGGAACAGAGCCGGAAAGTAGAGGGAGACCAGGGCTGGCAGAGCAGGGGGCCAGGGCATGGAGATAGACGGGACCCATGGCCGGGACGTAGAGAGACACAGTGGCCTGGAGGTAGTTGGAGACCAGGACCGGGAGGCCCAACGGGACTGGGAGACGGGGGACTAGGGTTGGGAGGCCTGTTGGGTAGGGACCGTCTCTATATGGTGCTAACTTGTACTTCCCGAGGGCTTAGTACAGTGTTCTGCACACAGTAAGCGCTCAATAAATACGATTGAATGAATGGGTGACCAGGGCCAGGAGGCAGAGGAGGACCAGGACCTGGAGGCAGCGGGGGACCAGGGCCAGGAGGCAGAGGGTACCCGGGCCAGTTGACGGGGAAACAGGGCCAGGAGGCAAAGGGGGACCAGGACTGAGAAGCGATGTGACAAGGTCAGGGAGACAGAGGGCGACCAGGGCCGGTAGATACGGGTCCAGGGCCGGGAGGCAGAGAATTTCCTGGGCCAGGGGACGGGGGACCAGGGCTGGGAGGCAGATGGGTACTTGTGCCGGGAGACAGTGAGACTAGGGCTGAGAAGCAGAGGGGAGCCAGGGCCGAGAGGTGGGGCGTGACCAGGTCAGAGAGGCAGAGGCCGGCCTGGGCCTGGAATTTGAGGGGGACCAGGGCCAGGAGGCAGAGAGGAACCAGGGCCAGGAGGCAGAGGGGCTCCAGGGTTGGGAAACGGGGATCAGGGCCTGGAGGCAAAGGGGGACCAGGGCCGAGAAGCATGGGGGACAAGGTCAGGGAGGTAGAGGTGGACCAGGGAAAGGAGATAGAAGGGGACCAGGGCCGCTAGACAGGGGGACCGGGGCCAGAAGGCAGAGGGTTACCTGGGTCAGGAGACGGGGCCTAGGGCTGAGAAGCAGAGGGGAACCAGGGCCAAGAGGCGGGGGGTGACCAGGTCAGAGGGGCAATGGCCGGTCAGGGCTGGGTAGCAGACGGGGGCCAGGGCCGGTAGACAGGGGGACGAGGGTCGGGAGGCCGAGGGATACCTGGGCCGGGAGATCGGGGCGAGGGCCGAGAAGCAGTGGGCACAAGGTCAGGGAGTCAGAGGGGGGTCAGGGCTGGGAGAAAGAGGGGGACCAGGGCAGGTAAACAGTGGGACCAGGGCAGGGAGGCACAGGGCTACCTGGGCTGGGAGACAGGTGCACCAGGGCAGGGAGGCAGAGAGATACCTGGGCTGGGGGACAAGGGGAGCAGGGCCGTTAGTCAGAGGGGGACAAGGGCCAAGAGGCAGGAGGGGACCAGGTTGGGGAGGTAGAAGGGGACCAGGGTGGGGAGGTAGAAGGAG